>NC_079516.1:42524907-42618556 GCF_000801105.2 Raphanus sativus
AACCACTGGAGGGACCTTAAGGAGAGAGATTGTCCTATGCCCGAAATGGTAAGGCATCCCATGACCAACTCTGTCTATCCACTTTCTATATTAAGCAACCCATGTGTCTGAAGAATTGAGGTTTATATACAACTCCTTGGTTGGTAGTTTCTCCTTCATGAGAACCGCGTTTTGAGACGATAGTAATAAGCATAAGGGATTATGATGCCTGAACCATAAGGGTAACACCTGAACCAAGGGCGATGTTTTCGTGAACCCGAACCTAGTAATAAGCATACACTTCCCTTGTCCTGTAGGTCTATAAAGAAACACCCCTGGGAAGTAGTTATTCACCCCGTCCTTTCCCACAAACTCTCGATTGTTCTGCAGAACACATGGAGCGTCAAAACGTAGTAAATTACTCCCTTTTCCATCTTTTTCTTGTCCCCAAGTTCCAGCGAAAGAAACCACGGTTGGTTCGCTCTGTGACCTCAAAGACCAGTGGCTGTGCAGCTTCTCTTTTAGCACTGAAGTCTGTTCTGTCATGAGAGATAGGGAAATGAGCAGGATCCATCAGATTCTCTAGAAGAATGGAGTGGTCATAAGGTAGCTCATGAACACTTGCATTGTCATAGAAACGGGGTTTAGCAAAGATCTCAAACCAATGAGGTTTTTCAGGATCTGGAGGCATCTTTGTCAACATCCAAACCCATACAACTCCTTGTGAATCCTTCACCTCATAGGTCTTGACACAAGCAACCTTCGGAATCTTGGCATTTGAAGGAAGCTATCAAAAGAAAACTAGGAAGTCAATTAAGAGATTCTCTTTGTATCCATTCAACTCTTAAGCATAACAAGCGAATCTAAAGCCTGAGGAATCTTTGACGATTTGCCATCTCTTTCTAATTGCCAACCATGGTACAAACACTCCAACCTCCCATCAGTCAGTCGTCCTTCAGACAACTTAGCTACTCTAAAACACAAAACTCAAGCAAAAAAACTCAAGATTCAGGCCATAGACGATAGATGCATGACAATAAAAAGATCAAGATATTACAATTTCATTCTCCATGAATAATTTACGAGATATAGTGGTTTGTTTGTTTTTGTGGTCCTAAAAGAATTAGTCATGTTGTATGTATATCAAGTCTTTCTAGTTGGTCTACAAAGTACAAACCATTTTTTTAGTTCCACAGATTCTCTTGTTCTTGTGGGCCAAGTGACATCTACTATAAAATTCAAAAAAAAAAAAAAAACAGCAACTACTCAGATGCTTAGCGTGGTTGACTTTTATTAAAGAGTAATTGGCTCGGTTGCACCCAATCGCACATATAATTTGCCAAATGCCCTGACTTTTGTATCACTTTTTCGTGGACGATTCTACCCCTGCCAGGTCTGTTAACCTACGACGCCTAGTGTCTGCTTTGTGTGGGGGAACGAGACATGCGCTTCCTTTCGTCTATTGGACAATAGAACGATTCGTCACTTTTCACGCTCCATCACAGAAGAGCGCATACTATCTCTGGTGTTTTTCAATTAGTTCATCAAAGAATTGCATTTATCTCACCCCCAACCTATACATCTCTTTCATATTCTATATTCATCACTTCACTGTCATCTCTTTCTTCATCTTCAATCTTTCATAAATCTCAGAAAAATCCTAAATTTTCAGATTTTATTTCATACTCTCAGATGGAAGTTTCTCAGCTACCACCGCGAATGTTCGCCGCCGACGAAGAGCCTCTGGATGAGCGCGTTAAGTCTTATCACAAGCTAAAGAAAATCGCGGCGCTTATCTAGGCACTCGAACCCGACGAATTGGAGTTTCTGCGAAATTCGACATTGGGAAAAATTCTTGTACCTGTCGAAAGTCTTGGATTTGAAGTTTCTGATATATACACACACGTTTAGCAGTGCAACTTCGTTGTTAGCAACTAACTAGCAAGATATCAGTTTTCCTTGTTTGTAGGCGCCAAGTAACTTCTTTGTTAGCCGTTAACAATCATACAATGATATCTATACAAACTTTGAAGAGGGCGAGACCCTGATGAAGAGCTGCTGTCAGATGTTGAAAATGTGGCAACAAACGATAAACCATCTCAGTCGACCAAGTACTGTTTCATTCCTGGTCACGCTAAGATCATTGATACTGAGTCCCAGGTAACAGAACTTTGGTAAATGATGAATTAGTAGTCAAGTTTTGATTTAGTCGCTAGCATTTCTTAGAGCAAATAATTAAATATTTCTGAGTTTCGCTATATCGAAAGCTTAGCGGTTACTTGCATAATTATCCACTAAACATGTTTTCAGTTGACTTTGTCGCCGTTCCTGTAAATTATTTTTTCCACTCTAATTGGATAGTTGAATTCTCACTCGATTAACCTCTGTTTTAATTATTCAAATTTGTTATCAAGTAAATTGAAATTTTAGTTGCTATGCGCATTATTAGTGGCAATGAAATCCGTTAACTTTAGTGTACAATATAGTTCTCTATTAGACTTGTTTCCATTTAGTTATCTGCTAATTTAATTAATTGCATGCTAACCGATAATAAAAATGTTACAAGTTAAATATTTTGATAGACTGCTACTAGTGCTAATATATTATAATGTCTCTGTCTGAACTTCACACATGTCCCTTCTTCTATGTTTGTAGGTGCCTGTCAGGTCTATTCTTGATGATCTGTACGAAGAATTGTCTGCTGGACTAGATCTTCACCTCCTGCATATAATCTAATCTAAATAAATAAGTTGCATAACCAAATAACATTAATCCTCTTTCCTTCTTCACACACAGCTCGTTTAGCCTCTGTTTTATTCAAATTTGTTATGAAGTAAATTGAAATTTTAGTTGCTAATCGTATTATTAGTGGCATCAAAGTCCGTTAACTTTAGAGTACAAATATAGTTTTCTATTCCTTGTTTCCATTTAGTTTGTCTGCTATTTTAATTAATTGCATGCAAACTTCAGAATTACCGATAATAAAAATGTTATCGGTTAAATGTTTTGGTAGACTGCTACTAGTGCTAATACATTATAGTGTCTCAATCGGAACTTCACACATGTCCATTCTTCCTTGATTGTAAATGCACATTATGTATATTCTTGATGATCCGACGAAGAACGGTATGCTTGACGACCTTCTGCATATAACCCAAATAAATCAGTTACAGCCCCAAATAACGTTAACATATAAAGACATAATTAACCGCTAACTATTAAGTTATCAAAGTGTGGATTCTAACCAAGTACCTGACAACTGTCACCATCATTGTTATCTGATTCTGGGTCAGCATTGCCTAAGCTTGCAGCCCCAAACCCCAAACCTATTTGCAAATTCCAGAATTGAACTCCATGGATGTCTGGTCTAGCCACTTTGTTCTTTCCTTTATCATTTGAATCTCCAAGCCTCCCGACAACCCCACCCGTAGCTGCTAATAACAAATATAACACATAAAGGTTCATGTATCAGTTAAAGAGTAAGTTATCAAATACAAGCTGAAGATGATAATAATTGTTAATAATACTAACCTATTGCTAACGTCAGATTTTCCCGCTCCGGTGTTTCATTATGAATCTATGATAGCCTATTATCATCAGAACCATCATCAGGTTTTCCCCTCCGGTGTTTGCTAAATACCTAGAATCTCACGATCAGAACCATCGTCGTTTGGTAGGATATCAGTCATTCCAAATTGATGGGTGCCTCAATCTGAACCCAAAACCAAGTTCAGAAAGTGCTTTCCATGATTGACAATGTCTGGCATCTTACCCTTCCTCTTAGCAGATAATGTCTTCCCTACACAGTCAACTTCTGAAATATGCGCTAACAAAATAGTTGATAGACACAATTCGTGTTAGCAACATACACAATTCTCTTACGTTGCTGTAAAAGATATTGTACACTATCAAACGATTTGCTATCCTTTAATCCTTCAATCACAACTTTCGTTTTAGATTTACCTTTCACACAAATTTCTCTATCTGCTAAGCTTTATATCCTACACTAAAAACCCTAGTATCAAATCTAGTTTTCCATTAGATATCATAGATCCACTTTTTCTTTAAAATAAATAATAGATCCACTTTTTTCTTCAAAATAAATCATAGATCCACTTACCGAAACCATCAACATCAGGGCTGTACAAATCTACTCTTTATCCACCGGATTCTTCAGTGAAGCATCCCCTATGGTCAGACTGCCCCGAATCCTCTTCTGCATATCGTCTCTGACACAAGTCTGGTTTCGTCGATCGTGTTATCAAAAAGCAGGGGTATTTTCGTCTGATCTGTGCTAAAAAGATACTACTTTATGGGTTATTCAAAGCGATGGGTATTTCACCAATTTGGGCCTCTGCTGGGTATATTACACACATTGTCCCTTTATTAAAACAGGAAAAACAAATTGTACGAAATTCAGTGGCATGCAGTGGTTGTTCACTGTTCAGACTCTTGAAAGGTGTCTCTCACGCTTTCAATTTCTAGTATTAACACCAAAACGCAAATGCAGATTGACAATATGCATGCATGATGACACACTCTCTCTCTCACTGACGGATGCACAAGAGAAGTAAAAACTGTCATTAAATTCTCCTGACTCAACCATCTCTCTCTCTCTCTTTCTCTATCTGACACAAAAACAAATGCAATTCACAGTTATCATTTATGACAACAACTACCTCTTCTCTCTCTCTTTCTCTAATAAGGGAAAATAATTAACCAGCATTGTCTTCACTTCAGAGAGACACAATCAAAGAATGGCGTTTCCCTTCTCTTCCTGCAAACAAGAATATGCATTCCTCTCCTCTCTTCTTCTTGTTCTTCCTCTACTTCTGCTCATTTCTTCTTCCGTAGCTGATCTCTCTTTCAACTTCTACAGCAGTTCATGCCCTGGGGCTGAGTTTATCGTCAGAAACACCGTTAGATCAGCTTCTTCCTCTGATCCATCAGTCCTTGGGAAGCTCGTCCGTCTTATCTTCCATGACTGTTTCGTCCAGGTACATTACTAACACTCCAAAAACATGACTAGTCCACCCATTTTTATTATTTCTTAAATTACAAAAAAAAAACATTTGTTTCATTGCTGTTTCAGGGTTGTGATGCCTCGGTGTTGGTTCGAGGGAACGGTACAGAGAGAAGCGACCCTGGAAACGCGTCACTAGGAGGTTTTGATGTGATAGAAAGCGCCAAAAATGTTCTAGAAATCTTCTGTCCAGGCATAGTCTCATGCGCTGACATCCTTGTTCTTGCTGCTAGAGACGCCGTTGAAGCTGTAAGATTTAACCAAATCCACAAGCATGTCGATACGATTGAAACTAATATTTTGTATAAAAACTCTGTTTCTTTTTTGGTGTGAATACTATTGGTTCGGACAGCTCGGAGGACCTGTAGTTGCAATACCGACAGGGAGGAGAGACGGAACGGTCTCAGCGGCAGAAAATGTCAGACCAAACATCATTGATACGGATTTCACAGTTGATAAAATGATCAATATCTTTTCCTCCAAAGGCTTATCTGTTCAAGATCTTGTCGTTCTCTCAGGTATATATACGTTTCTTGATGTTCAAAAAAAACAAGAGACTCTTTCTATTAATCCGGACTTAAAATTTGATTATAATACTATCACAGGAGCGCACACTGTTGGTGCTGCCCACTGCAACACATTCAACAGCAGGTTTAAGAGAGATCCTAGAGGCAATTTCGAGCTCATAGACGCATCTCTCGACAACTCCTACGCGCAAACACTTTTGAACAAGTGTTCGTCTTCTATGGATCCGACGACTGCGGTCGTAAACAACGATCCTGAGACATCGTCGACGTTCGACAATCAGTACTACAAGAACTTGTTGGCGCACAAGGGTCTGTTCCAGACGGATTCTGCTCTCATGGAAGATGATCGGACGAGGAAGATTGTCGAGATTCTGGCGAACGATGAGGAGAGTTTTCTGGAGAGATGGACCGAGTCGTTTATGAAGATGAGTGTGATTGGTGTGAGGGTTGGTGAAGAAGGTGAGATCAGACGTTCTTGTTCTTCTGTAAATTAAACAGAGGTTAGATGAATTCAGACAGAGGAGCAAAACTGCAATATAGTTTAGTTTGTGTGTCTTACTTACTGCTGTTAATTTTAGTACCACAATTTCTTTAATTTATTTATGTTCAGCTGCAATGTAGACAAACTTTATTTTATTTTACTGAAACGTTAATTTTGTTATTTGCCAATAAAAATAATTAAGGGAAACAGGATTTCAATAAAAAAAAAACAAATGATGGTTCCATCTTTTTTCTAAAAAAGAGCTCAAACCAGAGAAAGAAAAGAAAATTCATGTTGAACCAGGGGTGGAACCAGCTCCATATCTAGGTGGGGCACATCAAGTTTTTCATTATATCTAGTTGTATAATCATAAAACATTACATAAACTAGGATTAATTAGTTAAGAAAATTCAAAATCAGTAGAGGGCATGCATGTAGGTCTTCATTTGCGTCCGCCACTGTGTCAAACACTTGCTAGCAAACTATATTTGCATAATAACTGATGTCAAATTCATAATCCAAAACTTTTCGCAAGAGTCGTCGATACTTCAGTATATATCCCTTTATTCCAGTAAGAACTTTAAACTTTTTTATTAATGTGGACAACTAAATTTCTCTTTAGAGCATTCCCATTGATGGTTGTTTTTTTTTTTTTTTAACTCAACAACTACTTATCATTAATCCCATTCAGTTTGTTACAAAAGCTTTTCAATCTCCACACAGGGATTCAACCAAACAGGCACAATAGAATACAACTTAGGGACAATGGACGTAAACGCAGCAGTCTCTTTCGCTATTCTATCTGCAACTTTGTTACCACTTCTGGAATAATACTCCACTACATACTCACTCTGGCGGGATAGTACGGACTGGATATCCTGGATAATGGATCTCATTCTCGGCCAGACCTCTTCTTCTCCTCGTATCATCTTCTGCAGCACAAGAGAGTCAGTCTCGAAGATTACTCTTTTATACATGAACCCATTCATCGTGCAGATAGCCCATCTGAGAGCTTCAGCCTCTGAATCCAGTGCCGATCCCATCCCTACCATTTTCTTTGCCCCCGCCCACAACAGACTCTCGGTGTGATCCCTCGTTATCCAGCCTGCACCACCTTGATCCGTCTCCTTCTCCCAGGAGCCATCTGTATTGCATTTAAGCCAAGTTGGTACTGGTGGTATCCATTTCCTATCCGGTTTCTCTGTTGTGGTTTTTTTAACCACTTCCACTTTCGCCTCCTTTTTGTCCTGCCATTCTTTGACATCTTCCCAAGCCTTCTCCACAGTTTCAGAGATTTCATACTCTTTTCCCCTGAATAGCATTTCGTTCCTATTCTTCCACAATCTCCATAAAATCCATGGGGCAAGAGACTCATCTATTTGATCCTTTGGGTACTCTTGTTTTAGATTTAAGACCCAATGGATGTTTGTATGAAGAGACTCTGCCCATATTCCTGGAGGGGGAGTATGTACATTGGCTTTTGCCCAGAGCCGGCGTGCATAATGGCATTGGAACAACATATGGTTGATCGTCTCAGCCGCTTTTCCACATCTGCTACATCTTCTATCGTTTGCAATGTGTCTGTGAGCCATATTATCTGTCACCGGAAGTGCGTTATTTAGACATCTCCACAGGAAGTGCTTCACTTTTGGACTGATATTTAAGCTCCACACCCTTTGGTAGATAGCATCAAAGCTTAGTTGTAGTACTTCCTGATTCTCTTTCTCACGCCACATCACTTCCGTTTCGACCCAGTATGCCGATTTGACCGTATAATGCCCTGTCTTCGTGTATTCCCAGGAGTAAGTGTCTGTTGGTGGTTGTTAGGTAGAGTAAGTGTCTCCCATTGATGGTTGTTAGGTAGAGTACCTAAGAATATAAAAAAATATGAAAGAAAAGAGAAGAAGTTATCGTAAGTTGTTTTGAGATATTCGAGAAAAAAAAGAAGAAGATATATTCGATTTGAGTATGAACCAATAAGCTTGCTCTTGGCAGCTAATGACATCATTTCTGAAGAGCAAAAACAGTCATCATTATTGTCTTCTTTACCGTCGGTGTATAAGTATAACCAGGAGAAATCCTATCGTTAAAGGTGCAGCTAGATGATTCGACTCCAAGGCAGAAGTTCCAATTAAAATCTCTTTACCACTAGACTAAGAAGACTTGGTCATTATCTATGATATCACCAAATTTAAATTTTAACCACTAATTTTCTTCATTCTGCACGCCGCTGTACTCTGTCTAGCACCTCCGTAACCTTAATTTGATGGTCATGCTCAATCAATATTCTCCCCGGAAAATTGATCGAACAACATCCCTGCAGTTATTATTTAGTTTTTTTTTAATCTCTTTATCTCAGCAATTAATTCACTCTTATTACAATCAACTACAATTCCAAGCATCGAGTTTCATTCATGGAATTTTTGTCTGCCTTTTCTTCAACTATGTAACTATGTGTATATATTAAAAAAAAAAAAAAAAAAAAAAACTATGTTATATATTGATGTGCATAAACTAGTATGTACAAGGTCCAAACTAATTACACGCTCCAATAATCGGGCCGTAACAATAATGGGCTTTAGATTAAGTAGGTCCAAAATATTCCTTCTTTTATAAACTTATCAGTAACTGCAGAAAATCAACTGAAAACCCTAGGCACTCCTCTCCTCTCCTCTCCTCTCTCAGCTGCAAACTCTTCGAGAGCTGCTTCCTCATTAGCGAGCGACTGATCTAAGCTTTCTGAAATCATGGCGGAACTGGATATTGACACCCGCGCGGCTCAGTTAGGGATCGATTGGTCTCAGGTTAATCTCGATTCCGTTAAACTCCCTCCTGGAGAGAACTTCGGTATCGAGAGGTGAGTTTTCTATCTCTCTCTCTCTGTTAGATCTGTAGAAATGTTATGTGATTGGAACAATGAAACTGATTATGTTTTTTATTATTATTTTGCTTCAGTGATGATGAAGGTGTTTACCACGACGACCAGCTAGAATTCGACACAGGGTTCGGCAATATAATCGTGGTCGATAACCTCCCCGTTGTTCCCAAGACCAAGTTTGAGAAACTCGAGAATGTCCTTAAGAAGATTTACAGCCAGCTTGGCGTTATCAAGGAGAGAGGACTTTGGATGCCTGTTGATCCCAACACCGGGACGACGTTGGGCTACTGTTTCATCGAGTTTAATACCCCTCAGGTTTGTTTGTTGTGTAATGATGTAAAAGCTAACGTATGTTTTTTTTTTTTTTTGGTCTAAGATATGTTGGGATTTGGGTTTTGTAGGAAGCTCAAAACGCTAAGGAGAAGACTCATGGGTACAAGTTGGACAAGTCTCATATCTTTGCTGTGAACATGTTCGATGATTTTGACAGGCTCATGAATGTCAAGGAGGAGTGGGAGGCTCCTCAGACCAAGCCCTATGTCCCTGGGGTATGTCTTGTTTTTTTTTTTTCATCACGTTAATGTTTAACTGTGATTTCTTCTGTTTTTTTTTGGATATTCTCTGGTTGATTTGGTGAAATGGTTTTGATTACATAACACTAGTTGCATGTACATTTGTGTGTGTTTCGCTGCAGCCTTTTGAGGTGCTTCTTGTTCTTGTTACGTTTTCAGGAAAACTTGCAAAAGTGGCTTACTGATGAGAAAGCAAGGGATCAGCTTGTCACTCGCTCTGGTCCTGATACCGAAGTCTTGTGGAATGATGCTAGGCAGAAGAATACTGAACTCGTTCATAAGCGTTCGGTAAGTTACTTGCATCTTCCTGCGTATGTATATCCATGCTGTATTTAATGTAAACCATCAATCAAATATATATGGTGTTTCTCTTCCTATGCAGTATTGGACAGAGAGCTATGTGCAGTGGTCTCCTCTTGGTACGTACCTCGTGACACTTCACAAGCAGGGGGCAGCTGTTTGGGGTGGTGCTGATACCTTCACTCGTCTCATGCGTTATCAGCATAACATGGTTCCTTGTCTTTTCTCTTGATTGTCAGTAGCTTTTATTTATTTTTTCCTGTGTTGTCCTGAAGTTCGACTGTTACTTTTGGTTGATTCCATTGTAGGTAAAATTAGTTGATTTCTCTCCTGGTGAGAAGTACCTGGTAACTTACCATAGCCAGGAACCAAGTAACCCACGGGATGCAAGTGTAAGTGCATCTTTGCTTTTTTTCCTTCCTATTTTAATTTTCTTATGCAAAGGATTCTGATTTCTTTTCGACTTACAGAAAGTAGAGATAAAGGTCTTTGATGTGAGAACCGGGAGGATGATGAGAGATTTCAAGGGTAGTGCTGATGAGTTTTCAATTGGAGGACCTGGCGGTGTTGCTGGTGCTTCTTGGCCTGTTTTCAGGTAATTTCTTGAACTTGTTTTGAGTTTCCTAATAGTTCTCTACATTTGTTTGATATCTTGTAAACTTTTTTTTTTCTGCAGATGGGCTGGTGGAAAAGACGATAAATACTTTGCCAAGCTCAGCAAAAACACGATATCTGTCTACGAGACCGAGACTTTCGGCCTAATTGACAAGAAATCCATCAAGGTTGATAATGTCGTGGACATCTGTTGGTCTCCTACTGACTCCATCCTTTCACTCTTTGTTCCTGAACAAGGTGGTGGGAACCAGCCTGCCAAGGTTTGTCTCTTATGCTAGTGAAAAGCTCTAATTCTACAATTTGATTTCGTCTCTAAGCCAATTGTTCTGTTGTTGACATGTTGATATCTTTATCTTCAGGTTGCTCTTGTCCAAATCCCTAGCAAGGTGGAGCTAAGGCAGAAGAATCTCTTCAGCGTGAGCGACTGCAAAATGTACTGGCAGAGTAGTGGAGAGTATCTCGCTGTCAAGGTTGATCGATACACAAAGACAAAGAAGAGCACGTACTCTGGCTTCGAGCTTTTCCGCATCAAAGAGAGGGATATTCCCATCGAGGTTCTCGAGCTGGACAACAAGAACGACAAGATCATCGCTTTCGCGTGGGAGCCCAAGGGTCACAGGTTTGCTGTGATTCATGGTGACCAACCAAGACCAGATGTGAGTTTCTACACGATGAAGACCACACAACACGGTGGAAGGGTTACAAAGCTCGGTACTTTGAAGGCCAAACAAGCCAATGCCCTCTTCTGGTCGCCCACAGGAAAGTACATTATTCTTGCTGGGTTGAAGAATTTCAACGGCCAGCTTGAATTTTTCAACGTGGATGAGCTCGAGACAATGGCCACAACTGAACACTTCATGGCCACTGATGTCGAATGGGACCCAACTGGAAGGTAACTACTACTGTCTCTTAAAAAACTAAACCAGTTTATATTGTGGTTTCTCATGATGATTGTTGTTTACCTTGATAGGTACGTTGCAACAGCAGTGACGTCAGTCCATGAGATGGAGAATGGATTCACCATCTGGTCGTTCAATGGAAAATTGCTTTACAGGAATCTGAAGGATCATTTCTTCCAGGTATGTAACAAAAAACAAAACTGGTCTCACCATCTTAAGATTGATGTCTGATTACATGAAACTGTAATTGTCTTCCATGGGTAACAGTTGGCATGGCGCCCAAGACCTCCATCATTCTTGTCTCCGGAGAAGGAAGAAGAGATAGCAAAGAACCTGAAGAAGTACAGCAAGAAGTACGAGTTGGAGGATCAGGACGTCTCGTTGCTGTTGAGTGAACAAGACAGAGAGAAGAGGAAGGCGTTGAAGGAAGAGTGGGAGAAATGGGTGAAGCAGTGGAAGTCGCTGCAGGAAGAGGAGAAACTTGCGAGGCAAAACCTCAGGGATGGAGAAATCAGTGATGAGGAAGAAGAAGAGGACGAAGCCAAAGAAGTTAAAGAAGTTGAGTTTGAGGATGTTATTGACGTCACTGAAGAAGTCGTCCAAGAATGAATGCAAGTTTCCTCCCCACTTCAAGAAGTGTCATTCTCCTTTCCTTTTCCTGTCCTTTGATCACTCTTTAGACATCTATCAAACTGTTTGTCTTCTGTTCGTTGAAGTTTTAGAATTTTCAATTTTGTTTCCTTGGATATTATTATGTTCTTAAATCCAGTTTCGGATTATATGTTGGAGCACTTTAATAAATCTATCGCATCTTAAAATCCAAAATCACTTTGGTTTTTAATAAGTTTTCGCGTCTCAGTAAAATATTTATATTCGTATTTGCAAGCGGTTAATGAAAAGGTTCTGTTGAAAAACAAAACTAATCCAAACTGCGTGAAGCCTTCAAGGATCCAGCTAATGCAGCTTCAAGCGGACAAGCATTCTAAGCGACTGATAAAACCGAATCCAAGATACCCGATATTAATCGGTTATTACATAATGTTCTGTTAATATTGAACAGGCTATCAGTGTCCTAGTTTTATATAATAACTTTTCTTTTGTGTAATTTTTGTTCCTTTATATAGCTTTGTGAATACATCAAATCCCCTTTTAAAGAGAATTCATATATTTTCATGGTATCAGAGTTTACGGTTTGTGAACCTTTTTTTTTCTCCATTTCTGTTTATTTATCCTCTCTTTTCTATCCATCTCTCTTGTTTTCTCTTCATCTCTTCCATGGACGTCCCACCAGCAACATCACTTCCAACACAACCATTATGTTCCTCACACGCTGCTTAACTTTCATTTTCTGGGACATCTTGATGATACTCTTCTTCCCAAATGGCAAATTTGGCGAAAACATGATGGGCTTATCAAACTGGGTCTATCGGATTCTTGCCCCAAAACCTCTGTTCCGCTCATCATTTCAAACAGGAGGGCACCACCCATGATGTTTGGATTCGAATCAATGACAAGTTTCACAACTCCCCCATAAGCTGAAATAATCGCTGGCTGTTTTGCTCTCCAATGACCAGAGGAGGAACAGTGCACGTTTACTTGTATAAGCTGAAATCGCTGAAGCTGAAATCGCTAGCTGTTTTGCTCTCCAATGTTGATGCGCCAGTTAACAAAAGAACACTTGTCACGAAAATGACGAATCAAACACAGAGAGCCATTTTCAAGCTTTTCTAGTGCTAAATCACTGTTCGTCTCGAAAAGATAAAACAATAATAATCACAAAGAGCTTATTAATCCAAATATTATCGAAATATCACTTGGACCCTTGTTAGTATTTCTTATGGGTTCATATTTCAGTTTCATGTTAAAAGGTGATGTTCTCTTGATGGGTTTCAATCACAAATCCGTGTAAGGTTTTTTAATCTTCTCAAAAGGAAGAGAATAATAATAGTAAGTAAACATGTCATTTGATATTTAACTCTTTAAAAATGAGAACTAAGCAAATTGCTAAACAACCCAGTAAGTAAAGAAGAGAAGATACAATTGTCCAGGGGGGACAGTGTATGAAGATGATTCTAGCCACTTCCCGACTTCAATGTATTACTCAGCCTGAAGATCAAAGATAGAGAAGACAAGATGAATATTGGAGAAGCAAACAAGGACCTAAAAATGTGGGCGCATACCAGTCCAATCCTTCGAAAAGCCCTTCGCCTTTAACAGCACAAGTTTTGAAGATTGCCCACTGACGACTCTTTATCTTATGCAGCTCCAAGGCTTCTGTCACAGCGGCATCATCAAGTGCACCAGGAAGATCCTGTTCAGTTGGTTTTTTTTTACATAAGGAAACTCGGAACAAAGTTAGTTTTTACCACCAAAAAAAAAATTGTTTATAACGCATGCAAAAAAAACAAAACTAAACAAGAGGGGAGGAGGACAACTAACCTGCTTGTTCGCAAATATGAGAACAACTGCACCTTTCAATTCCTCTTCCTACAAAACCAGTTTCAAAAGTTAGATGCTGAGAGTTAAAGAGTAAGCTTTTGATCGTATTATCTATGGAGAGACATGATCATTTGGTTCCTTACCAGCACTAACTATTGATACTTTCAATTTCAGTGCCACCTATTAGACAGGTAGTTTGACATGCTTGAAAGAAAAGAAAAAGTAACAATTCCTAAGAAAATGAACGGCTATTGTATTTTTTACCTCCAAAATTGCATGGAATTCCTCTTTAGCCACCCCAATTCGATCAGTATCGCTCGAGTCAACAACATAAATCACTGCTTGTGTATTCGGAAAATAGCATCGCCAGTATGGCCTGTCACACAATAAACAAAACTAGAAATTTTGGAAGCTCACACACACACACACAAACAACGAATCGTTACAAAGAGCTGACTAAAAGATAGTAAGTACCTGATGCTCGTTTGTCCACCTGCCACCAAGGTACCAATAAACTTGTAGTTAAATGAACTACGAACCAAATTGATTTTTTTTTTTTTTAAATGTGGAAACTTTACTTAATCTGATGATTTACACATTTTCTTAAGAAAAAGCGTACCTAAATCCCAGACCTGAAACTTGATATTGTTGTACTGCACTGTCTCCACGTTGAATCCAATAGCTGCACATCCAATCAATCCCCCAAAATTAAAACAAATTATCAAAATATCAAAAATAGCAATCAGCTAGAGATCTAGAGAGATGAATGAAAATACATACTAGGAATCGTGGAGACCACTTCCCCCATCTGAAGCCTATCTGTAAATCGAAAAAAACAGATTCATTATAGATAATCAAAAAACCCTAAATCAAACGAATTGCCTTGAGATGGAGTGGAGAGTGAGTGATGTTTTTATTACAGAGGATAGTGGTTTTGCCAGCATTGTCGAGACCGAGGACGAGGATACGAGCTTCTTTGTTGCCAAACACCGAAGAGAACATCCGCGTGAACAGGATCCCCATCTTCTTCGGTTCTGATCAGATCAAAGGATCTAAGACAGAATCTTCTTCCTCTTCTTCTTCTTCTCCAGGATCATTCGACCTTCTCTTCTTTGAGCGTTGGAGAAAATTTCAGTTGCTTTTTTATTTCCTCTTTTGTTGCCTCTGTTGCAGACAGAGTCTTTCGTTGGGCCCGAATACATATGTATAGTCCATACTATAGTTTCTAAGCCCATCGTGTATAAGCGCTTTTAGTAAAAGATTGATGATTCGGATTTAATATTTATCAACTAAAAACTTAATATAAGATTATATTAAATTCCTTAAATTTAAGTTATTGTTTAGTGTGTCTAATAGCTATAAATATTATTTATAACTTTGAAACACAGATAAATTTATTTACATCATTATTTCAATTATATTATTCATAAAAGTATGTGAATTTTATCTTTATGAACATATAATTTATCTTTGGAGTTCGGTTTATATCCCCATCCGTGACATATTACTTCTAATTGACAATCAACTTTATTCAGGTTTAACACACGAAAATACAAAAATACAAAAATAGTTACTTTAAAATAATTTATCTTTTTATTTATTTTCAGAAACTGCAATTTCTTATAACCACTAAATTTATATAGTTTAAAAACAATACAATACAGTAACATATAAAGTATAACTAAAATATAAAGTATAAATATAAAAATACATATTAGCTTCCACAAAGGTAAGACTTACCATTCTACTAGTTCATATACTATTTTACCAATTTTGAACAGTTTGTAACAAAAATTGTTATGTTAAATTAATAATCGATATTTTCTTTAATCTAGTATACTATGTTTTCAAAAGTATCTCAGTTAGTGTGAAATGAAGTAGTCTATTTTAACACTAAAATCTGATTATTGAACTGTATAATCGTACTCGTTACAAAAAAAAAAAAAAAAAAACTGTATAATCGTACCAAATTGTTACGATATAATATTAAAATAATTTAAAATTTTATCATACATATATATATTTTATACCATCACATAATTTTATAGCTAATATTTACAAAAAGAATATTAAAATTACCGTATTGTTTTACTGGTAAAAAAAATTCAGTGGAAAAAAATCTGTGGAAATTTCTTATAAAATCTTAAATAATAATAACATCACTTCTCCTACTTTTTAAAATTTAAATGTATTCTCACAACAAGGAAAACATTTCATAATTTGTTTATGCAGATAAAAGTTAGAGGATTAAATGAGAGAAATGTGCAATGTAAAGAAAGAAAGAAAGAAAAAAATTTTAAAGAAAAAAGAAAGGATGAAGAATTGCTTTCGAACTTTCTTGCAGGAAACCAAGCGTTCGTAGTTTGGTGGTAAAAGAAGTACAGTTGTACTGTCCGTCATCCGAGTTCAAGCTTTGGCTACAACAGATTTAACATCCTTTATATTGGGCATTGGACTCCCGAAATAGTTAAGAATGTGACTGTCCAAATAACAGAGTTATAAAAAAAAAAACTTTCCTGCGGGAAAAGCGGCTACTCGGCAACCTCGAAATACAGCCAGTAGATGTCAAAACGTCAAAGCAGAGAATCATTATCTTCGCTCCATAATGACAGTGTACCATTTCTCTTATGCACGGATACAGAGACCAAACAGCTACGTAACAATTATACTACGGACTATATTTTATTTATACTTGACAAATTTAATTTACAACTTTTACCTTTTGTTAAATCACTGCAGTCTTTTAGGTTGTGCAAATAAGCGTAAAGGAGTTTACAATTCTTTTAAAAAAATTAAAACACAAACTGATTGAGGATTAGACAAAATAAAAGGTTGAAAACAAAATAAAGAAAGAAAACTGATCAAGGATAATGCATTTTTTTTTTTTGAAACTTTGATGATAATGCAAAACTTAAACTATAGACATTTGTATGGACTGCACTTCACTTCAAAAACTCTTTGCATTAACGAGAAAGGAAGGTAAATTGGTCATGTTTATCAGATATCATCAAATTAAGGCAAAACAAGCAAATGGGCAAGTAATCAAGATAATCTTTGTATTGTAATTTATACCATCGACTGTGTTGAAATTCTTAATTCAAAAAAAGAGTTTGATATTAGATTCAAAACAAGAGTTATTTTATTAACTCAAAATAATCTACGAATATAGCTAATAATAAGGCTGGTATGTACAAATAGCAAAATCAGCACAAATATAGCGGAAATAAATTACACAAGTCCAAGTAAATATATGAAAGTAACACATAAATACATAAGAGACAAATTATAATGAAGGAAAAGGTGTTCCGAATATATATTATCTATTATTTCGTTACAAAGTATGATAATTATTATATTTATAATCATATGACGAATAGTTTTAATATTTTGTAAAAATTTACACGTGATAGTTATACGTGCATCATACTGAACCTTGTAAAATTCATATCTGAAAATCGTATATACAATATTGAATTTTTTTTAATCTTCTTTCTATTAATTAGTCTTTATAAATGATAATAATTTGCAATCTCGAATTTGAAACTCATGGTATATTTTAGTAAGAAAACATTAATGACCTATTAACCCAATCACTCCACTGAAACGTTGTTAGCTTTGCATATGTGATCATTAGTGTCTGTAATATTACTATATGACTAATTGAAGTATCTTTGCTAATCTAAAATCAAGAGAAGAAGATATTTCCCTGGTCTGGTGACTGAAAATTACAAACAAACAAACAAACATAGGTTTCAAAAAAAAAATTACAAACAAACATTCTTAAACCGTAATCTAAAACCTTTTCTCAGAAAAATTTACACTCCCGAGAAAAACAAAGGGAAATCTCCGAAGAAAATCCCCATAAAGAAAGGCTTAAAAGAAAATAAGTAACTAAAAACGAAAGCACTAAAAAAAAATTAAACTACTAAAACTGAGAGAATTTTTTTTTTTTTGATAAAGGAAAAGCTTATTAGTGACTCGTCGCTTCCTCATTTTGTCTGGTTTCCTCTCTCTTGGCAGCATCACCCTCCTCGAAAATTACTTCACCCTCGTGACTACAAACACACTTGTTCCCAGCAGGCGTCGCAAGATACGTCGGCAAGTCATCTCCGGCCATTATAACAATATACTTCTCTTCGTACGCCGCCTTCTCTCCGGACCGACTCTCTTTCTCTTCATCAGCTCCTCTGCCGTTTCCTTCCTCGAAATCTTCATCTGAAATAGTCAAGTGCCAGTAAGAGCATGCCAGGATTAGTAAAGCAAAGGCGATGAGGCCTAACATTGCCGCAAGGCCGCCGAATAAATACGGCACCGGCGACGGAGATTGTGGCGGTTGGTGATTCCCAAATGATTCTACAGATGTTGCATGCCTCGATGCATCTAACGATGTTGGTTTAATGCTCAATGACCTCATTTTTTTCCTTTGCTTGTATGTTTCTCTCGGGTTTTTGTTTTATTTTTAATTTTATCTTCTGAGTTTATAAGTAGAAAAAGAAGAAAGTTAGAAAAGTTTATCTGATGACACAATGGTAGAGTTGAGATGTTATATTTATAGGTCGGAAGAGCCTGGGAAAGAGTAACGAAGTGAGTCTTCCCCAGCTAATTACTTGAATTTAGTAAATTAGAGCTTATTTATTTGTTTTGGTCCCAAGTGGTTTATTACATTAGTTTTGCTACATATATATTTGCATGCCAGCTAAGACAACTAGATCCTTCCATAGGAAGTTACATTTTATTGGTTGTTCTATTTCGGTTTGGTTACCCAGACCATCTCAGGTTTTGAGTAATAGAATAGCCGTTTGCCGTCAAAAAAAAAAATATATATATATTTGCATGCCCTTTCAATCCTACTCATAAAAGGGTTATGTGGAGACTGTAGACATATATGTTACGTGCTTGTTTATTTAAAGATACCAACATAAATTAGATAGGCTAACTTTCCGGTTGAGGTAGATATTTGACAAAGGCTCTCGATTCCTTTTGCAACATAGATGTCATGTTAGATCTTGAATATTCGTCAGATTTGATCCTTTGGTAGTTGGATTTGTTCAAAGGTTTATTAGAGTTGGTAGGTACTATTTTGACGGTTATTGTGTGGCTAAAAGCATCTCCAATGATACTCTATAATTTCCACTATAAAATAATGTAATTATATTATAAAGTTGAATTTATTCCAAAGGTTCACTCTATAATAAAATTATTCTATAATAAAGTGAATTATAGAGTAAAATTGGATTTTCACTCCAAATATAGAATTAAAAAGTAACATTACTCTATAATCAATTATATATAGAATAACTCTATTATATAGTGAATTATTAGAGCAAATCCAAATCATTAAATTCAATATAATAGAATTATTCTATTTTAAAGTGAAAATAAAATAAATTTTTGTGTACCATTAGAAATGATCTAATAATATCATACGGCTGTAGAGTCTAAAAACATCATTTTGATTGAAGTCTTTCAAAATTAAACTAATAATATAAATACAAAAAAATACTTTTTACAAAAAAAAACTCTTTTCGAACCTATAGTAATAATACTCATGGTTTATTTAGAAAAAAGAAAGATATTTTGTGTATACTGTTTTCATTTGAGAACTCTCCAAACAATTTTGAGAATTTTTTTGCTATGTAATTATTTATAATTGGTTCAACTTTTTTAATCTAAAATCTAGTTAATATAAAATATATTACTCTCTCTTTTCTGTTTCATTATACATGATGTTTTGAAAGAAAACACAAAAATTAAGAAAATTTACCCTTTTTTTTTGGACAACACCTTTTTCTTAAAAGCACTTTTAACGATATAAATTAAAAACAATGCAGTAAATTACAAATAACGATGATTTTCGGATGATTCTACAGATGTTGCATGCCTCGATGCACTAACAATGTTGGTTTAATGCTCAATGACCTCATTTTTTCCTTTATTTGTATGTTTCTCTCAGGTTTTTGTTTTATTTTTAATTCTATCTTTTTAATTCTATCTTCTAAGTACAAAAAGAGGAAAGTTAGAGGATGACACAATGGTAGAGCTGAGATGTTACGAAGTGCCTGGGAAAAAGTAACGAAGAGCCTGGGAAAAAGTAACGAAGTGAGTCTTCCCCAGCTAATTACTTAAATTTAGTAAATTAAAGCTTATTTATTTGTTTTGGTCCCAAGTGGTTTATTACTTTAGTTTTGCTAGTATATGTTTGCATGCACTTTCTTCAATCTTACTGATAAAAGGGTTTTGTGGAGACTGTAGACATATATGTTTGAGAAATTGCCAAAAATACCATTTTCATAGTACCACTTTTCATGTTTACACTAACCACTTTTACCACTACTTTTAATGAAAGGTCTACATTTAAAGGTTTAGGATTTAGGGTTTAGATTTGATGTTTTAGGGTTTAAGGTATATAGTTTAGGGTTTAGAGTTTAAGATTTAGGGTTTAGAGTTAAGGATTTAGGGTTTATAATTTAGACTTTAGGGTTTAGGGTTTAGTATATTGAATTTAGGGTATATAGTTTAGGGTTTAGGGTTTAGAGTTGAAGATTTTGGGTTTAAGGTTTAGAATTGGAGGTTTAGGAATTAGAATTTGGGATTAGAATTTTGAAAAACATATAAAAATAAAGATATAAGAGTCTTTACCATTTTAATAAATAAGGTATTATTGAAAATGTGTCTTTAGTGGTGGTAAAGATGAATAATGGTACCTTGAAAGTGGTATTTTTGAAAATTCCCCTATATGTTTTTTATTTATTTAGTAGACATGTATGTTACAGTTCTTGTTTATTTAAAGGGACCAACATGAACTAGCTAGTTTTACCACACAAAAAACATAAACTAGCTAGGCTAACTTTTCGATCGCGGTATATATTTGACAAAGGCTCAATTCCTTTTGCAGCCATGGATATCATGTTAGATCTTGAATATTCGTCACATTTAGATCCTTTTGTAGTTGGATTTGTTCAAAGGTTTATCAGATTTGGTAGGTTCTATTTCGACGGTTATTGTGTGGCTAACCATGTCATCCGGTTGTGGAGTCTAAAAACATCATTAACATTATTGTCTATTGATTGAAGTCTTTCAACATTTAACTAATAATATAAATACAAAAATACTTTTTCAAACCTATAGTAATTTTTTTTTGTCAACTCAAACCTATAGTAATACTCATGCTTTGTTTAGAGAAAGAGAAAGATATATTTTATTTTGTATACTATTTTCATTTGAGATACTCTCCAAACAATTTGAGATTTTTTTTGCTATGTGATTATTTATAATTGGTTCAATTTTTTAAAATCTAAAATGTAGTTAACATATCTTTTTTTTTTGGGCAACATGTAGTTAATATATCAAAATATATTAAATGAGGTATTTCGTATAGAACTATATACCAAGAGAAATTGCCAAAAATACCATTTTCATAGTACCACTTTTCATGTTTACACTAACCACTTTTACCACTACTTTTAATGAAGGGTTTAGATTTGAACGTTTAGGATTTAGGGTTTAGATTTTATGTTTTAGGGTTTAGATTTGATGTTTTAGGGTTTAGGGTATAAAGTTTAGGGTTTAGAGTTGAGGATTTAGGGTTTATAGTTGAGGTTTCAGAGTTTAGGGTTTAGGATATTGAATTTAGGGTATATAGTTTAGGGTTTAGGGTTTAGAGTTGAAGATTTAGGGTTTAGGGTTTAGAATTGGGGGTTTAGGATTTAGAATTTTAGATTAAAATTTTGAAAAGCATATAAAAACAAAGATATAAGAATCTTTAACATTTTAATAAATAAGGTATTTTTGAAAATGTGTACTTAGTGGTGGTAAAGATGAATAATGGTAACTTCAAAGTGGTATTTTTGAAAATTCCCCATATACCAATACTGATCTTACTGTCTCCAGTCCTCTGTTATTGTTTAAAAATTTTGGTTCTTATTTTCATATTCTCTGTGTTCAGAGTTGGACTAGGTTTCGTTTTTGAGCTTCAGTCTAATGGTATATCGTAACTATAGGCTTTTCTTTTAGTTTTGGGATTGGGTTTAAGACATTTTTCAAACCTGATTAGTACGAAGTAAAATTTAGTCATTTTGATTAATTCCGTAATACAGAAGTCTCCATCATGGGAAGACGATCTATTTCCCCCTGAGAACTTTCATATAGCACCATTTATCCACAAAGTTAAGCCCTCGTTCTATATATCCACAGAAAACTTTCAAATAATCTGGTTCTCCATCGGTAGAAAGTTCGAAATCTATTTACCCCTATATCTGGTTAATTGGGTTTACAACCAAAATCGAAAACCAAACCACAGAGTTCTCTCGCCGTAACCGAAGTAAAAGCTCGACCAGAGTAAACCAGACCCATCAAAGTCGGGTAAAAGCTTCTTCTTTCCAAAAATTCCCAAATCTTAATTTTGTACGGCTAGGAACCCTAAAATCACGATTGAAATCAATCTTCCACCATGAGCAATCTAACCGGAGATTCGACTGTTTCATCATCTCGGAGAGGAAGAGGTAGAGTCGTGGGAGTTCCGAGCCAATGTTGGTGTGGGGTTGCAGTTGTAGAAAAGATTTCGAAATCAGACTTCAATCCGTACCGGAGATACTATCGTTGTTCTTATGCTGCAACACACAAGGTAATGTGACTGTATTTTGCAATTTTTATATAATTTTTGAATGTCATTGGTATTTAATCTGAGAAAACTTGTTTTATAGCTTGAAAATGACAATCACATTTTTAAATGGGTGGATGAGGCTCTTCTAAATGAGATAGACAAATTGGGTGCTCAAATAAGGAAAATCGAAGAAGCCATGGAAAAGATTGAACATGGTAGAGAGGAAATTGAGAAGATGATGTTTGAGAGTTTGAAAATGAAGTTAGAGAACGAGATTCTTGAGAGGGTTGAAGATGCTTTGTTGGAATCCAAGGCAAACACGAGGAACATGATGATTTGTGGAGTCATTGGATGTGTGTTGATGATCGGTTTAGTGAAGCTACTAGGCTAGGACTCTTGTCTTATGGTGTTCGGATTGTGTCACTTAATATGTGTTTGTTTCTATTATGTTAAGTGTCACTAGACATGAGCTGTGTTTCTTGTAGTGCTATTGTTGTATTTCTTGTAATGCTATTGTTGGGTTTTTATCATTTGGTATCATTTTCATAGTAAGAAAAAATTGTAAAACATAAACATAATAAGTAGTTTTTGATTCCATAAACCATAACAAGTAGCTCTATCACATAAGTAGCTCTTTTACATTGCCAAAAATAAAATTGATATAATGCCTAGTAGCTCAACAAAATAAAAAAAACGACAAAGCTTAACCCATCCACCATAACACCAACACAAAAATATCATTCTTCGGCCTGTGAAGACTCAACCTGAGAAGAGTCACGTTGAGGAGCCTGCGAAAGTAACATCATACCATAAGAACCATCACAGAGATACAAAAGAGTAAGAACCAAATAATAGACTAACCTGTTGTGCTTTCTTGTGAAATCGAGAGTTGTGATTGGCTTCACCACATTGACTACAATGCATTGTCCTCTTCAACATTTTGGGTTTCTTCTTTGTTGGAGACTCATTTATTCCTTTCTTCCTCTTTTTATCGTTCTTTCCGCTCTTTCCGTCTTTGTCACCTTTCTTACGACCAGGTTGTGGTGGCTCCGGAGCATGATGCACTCGTGGTTCTTCTCCAACTGGCCAAAACCTTGCACCTCTAAGCGGTATTATACCTTCAGCATAAGTCCTCCTCCACGTAGCAGTCTTAAACCAATGACACACATAATCTTGAACCTCAAGCTTCTTGCTTAAGATGACCCCATACGCATGCTCACAAGGAATGCCTGTGATGTCCCACCTCCTACAAGTACAACTTCTAGTTTCCAAATTGACACGGTGTGAGCACCCACCAATTCTCGAATCAAATGTGTTATTTGTGCTTCTATGCACCACACACACCGATGCTTTCTCTAACTCTTCTTTTAGGTACTCAATCACATAAGGAGTACACAAGCTTTTGTGACCCAATGCTATGACATTTCTCTTTGAAATACGGACCATTGACTGTCGAGCTATCATCTCCAGCATAGGGACATATGGCATGTCCCTAGCCTTCAGAACTGTGTTGTTCCATGATTCTGTTGAATTATTCTCAACATCTTCACAGTAATTTCCAAGCTTAAAATATGCTCTTGACCAAGACTTGGGATTTGTCTTCAACACATCTTCATGAACTTCAGAATCATAGTTGAATATCCTGTCCAAGTTCTCCCTATACTCTGGCTCATTGTAGCTCCAAGCAAGATTCCAAACATGAAGCTTCAAATCTGCTTTTTTCCCATGCTTTCCCTTCAAATTTCCATATATATGCCTCACACACATTCTGTGCTCTATTCCCGGAAGCTCAGTCTGAACAGCTTTGATCAATCCTTTTTGCCTATCCGAGACCATGATAAATCCTTCACCATTAAGCAGACCCAAATCATATTTTATCTTCTTCACAAACCACAACCAATTATCTGTGTTTTCTACTTGCACAATAGCCCAAGCAATAGGATATATTGAATTATCCGCATCTCGACCTAGAGCTACCAGTAACATCCCTTTCATCTTCGATTTCAAATGGCATCCATCCACTCCTATAAGCTGTCTACAAGTATCTTTCCAGTTTCTTCTTAGTATGTCAAAACAGACATAAAACCTATTGAATAACTGTAAGCCTTTCTCATCAGGCAGACACTCAAGCTCCACAGAAGAGTTGGGATTCGACTCTAGTATCTCCTTAACATAATCATGGAGACGCGCAAACTGTTCATCATACTCTCTCTCAATCCATCTCAACGCCTTGTTCCTTGCAGCTTGACACTGAGGTCTAGACACATTGATCTTCCACTTCTCCATGATTAGTTCCTCGATCTTCTTTGGCATAAAATATTCCGGCTCTTCTCGAATCTTGTCGACAAACAAGCGTGCAATCACTGGAACTTTTATCATCTCACAGCAACCATTAGGGACACAACTATGAACATTCTTAAAGACTTTAACTTGCCATTGAAATGTCTTTCCTGTTTTGGAGCAGTAAATCCGCCATGAACATCCATCGCCAACACAATTATAGCCAAGCTTATCTTTGTCATACCTGTATTGTTTGAGATTTCTGCTTGTTTTCAGAGCATAATCAAGAACAGCTTCCTTAAAAGCCAAACCAGTGCTGAAGACTTGCCCTTCAAACAATTTTCCATCGCCTCTGACAATATTGTTACGCTTTCTCACTGTTCTCTGGACTTCTCCTTCCTCATCATCATCACTCTCTGTGTCTGGATATACATTGTGACGAATGGGTGATTCGCCCTCGAAGTCAATCACAGATTGCTCAATGTTGTAGTCGTTTCTCTCAGTACGGTTTTCTCCGTCAGAATCCTCGTCGTTGAGTGGAGGAACATCTCCCCATTCCGGTAACGCCATGGATGCACAGACTTCTCTCGCCGAATTAGGGTTCTTCGTAACAAGTCGGGTATTATGGTGGTTTTGCCCTCTTTGGTCGACTTACTGGTTTTAATCGGGTTTATTTTGGTTAATTTTAAGTCTGATTGGCGTTTAATGGTTAACACCGTTTTGGTAAACAGTAAACCGTTGTTAATTCTGGTTTATGTGTTAATAGATTTCGATGTATTGATATAGGGGTAAATAGATTTCGAATTTTCTACCGATGGAGAACCAGATTATTTGAAAGTTTTCTGTGGATATATAGAACGAGGGCTTAACTTTGTGGATAAATGGTGCTATATGAAAGTTCTCAGGGGGAAATAGATCGTCTCCCTCCATCATTGAAGATAATCTAAGAATTATAATTACTTGGAAACAAATAGTAGAGCCCAGAGCTCATCGAAAAAATGTCCATGCTATTGTGTCCATCGAAAACCTCTCACAAATTTTAAAGTCAGTGAACAGGTGCAAAGTTATGTTCACTTTCATATTTATCATATATATGAACGGTCTATTTTGAAGGACCATCGGACCATTTTGGCTTGTTATCTGTTGCGCTGCATTGCTTTCACTTGACACTTAATCAACTTGTGCTTTTTATTAAAATGTGGGAATACGGAGTGCTTACACACTAGTATATTATGATATTTGGAATTCATCTATGAGTTCACATTTACTTGCGGATAAATGTTTTTTTTTTCAAATTAACAAATAAAAAGGAAGTAGACAACGCTTATTTTCGCTTGTTCTTGTAAGACATGAATTTAGTTATTATAAATTGGCGATTTTTTTTCGAGAGAAGAGAAATGTTGAGTGAAATTAAGATCGTTCAAAGAAACCCATCAAACCTAACGTAAAAACTATGCTCTTATTTTCTTAGCTCAATGGTAAACACATATAGAGAAATAGTATACATACTTTTAAAGATCAAACGTTCAAAATTATAAATTTATACTGTAGTTTTTCGGGTTCATTTATAAAATAAATACATAAAATAATTAAAAGTAAGAGATATTTAAAAGATTTCCATATGAAAACATTTCGAATACTGGTTAAATCCTAAAATTCTACATGTTACTCAACTAATAATTCATTTTTTATTTTTAATCAAAATTCAATTTTATAATTAAAATATTTTATTTTTTAAAAAACTCATATAGTTTCTCACTTTTAATAATGCCCTTAGTCCTTGAAAATAGTTAGTAAAAATTGAAGTATTTTCACTTTATATAACCGAAAATCTGCAATGATTTAGTATAAGGAACAGTGAAAGAGCACATCGCCTTGGTGGTAAATGACAATGTTTGCACAATAATAAGAGAGATCAGAAATGACTGAGAAAGGACTAAGAGAAAATGGGAATTGTGGGTTAAAGTCCCAACAAACTTCCTTTGTGCATCTCTTCTTTATTTTTTTCCATTTTCTTTATTGGTGCGTTTATGTGGTATATATGCTTCTCTTCAGTTTATGTGGTGGTTGAATCTTTGCATCATCGGACATGGATACGATTACTGAACTATTGTTGTTGTTTTTAATATTATTTTGGATTGTTTTTGCCTACTTTTGAAAATCCTAGCAAATATGTGACAAAAATATCTGCTATAACTTCACTGTTGAACATAAATCTTGGTCGAAAAGTACGAGAACTGTGATGTTAAAAAAAAGAGAACTGTGATATCCATTAAAATATGGAGTCTTTGCCACAACATGCTTAGTTTAACACTTGTTTAGTTTCCGAAAACTATGGTAAATAACAGAAACATCAAGTTTACTTAAATAATGGAAATAGTTCTCTAACTACGCTTTTTCCTAACAAACAAATGCATTATTATTATTATTATTATTATTATTATTATTATTGTTATTATTATTATTATTATTATTATTATTAAATACGATAAATTTATTAACGATTTTTATTTTATTTTTGGCAAACGTCACAGACAAACACAAGACTATAAAAAAATCGAAAGCTAAAATTTACCAAGTATTGCCAAGTAATGTCAAAAATATAAAACAAAAATTCTAACAAACATGTTTTATGTACCATTTTAGTATTCTTCCAAAATATTTTACCGATTGATTGTTTAGGAACACAAAAAGCATCAATCGACCAGCTGCACAGTTTCTATAAAAACACATAACTACAAGAATACACTGAGCTTCACTACAAAAACATATTCTTATGAGGGCGAACTTCTTTGTTAATTCGTCGTAATATGAATGGAAATATGTTTCGTTGTTAAACATGTAACGGATGTTTTGTCGTAAAAAACACGTAAAATTTATGAGAAAATCATTTAACATGTTTGTGAATAGCTTCATCGTAATCGACTTGTTATATTTTATTGTAAAGTACTCTTAAAATTTCGATGTAACCTCCATATAATATTTACGAGGACTTTACATGTGAAGTGATGTAAAGAACTCATAAACTTTACAAGTCATTCCTTGTAAATTTCTTATAAAGTTTACATAGAATTTAGAATGTTTCTTATATATAAATATATAATTATTATTTAAAATTTTATGAAATATTCAAAATTTAAAATATTTTAAATATAAAAACGAAACATTTTTTTAAAACTATATATATATATCATAAAATAATATTTAAATTTGTAATACAAAACGAAACAAATTAAAAAAAAAACTACGGGAGCACAATATCCTCGAAGTAGTCGGTGGCAGCGCTCGGCTCTGCAGTCTCAAACAGTCGATTTGGGATCCCGTTGTTGCATCCCGAGAACCGCTTGTATGGCATCCAACTCTCTCCGCAAGTTCGGGTTTCCCACCGCCATCATATCCAGTAGATCTTCAAGAGACTCCAAACAAATCTGCTGAAAATCGAACCTGCATCCGAGAAGTCTATTCGTCCCGTCACGAAGAATACGAAGATGTCTCTGGATTTTCTCATATGAACAGCGCAGGCATCAATACTATAAACTAGAATATAACCATACCTCTAACAAGCTCTGGACATATAGTCTACAGTATAGCGTAGTGGACGACGTTGCAGCTAAACCTGCACAAATTCGAAAAGACAAAACCTTAATTCTAGAGCGTTAGCAGATCCTCGGACCACTTAGTAGAACTGTGATGGTAAGCTGCCAAAACGCAAAAAAAATTCGCAATAAGAGCATCTCTAACTCCACTCTATTTTTTCCTCCAAAATGGAGTAAAAATAAATATGGAGTAAGGATTGCTCCAACCCAACTTCATATCTCACTTCATAATAGTGTTTACTCCATAAATGGAGTAATCTAATTTTTGTTTGTTCATCACTCCATTATAGAGTGGAAAATGGAGTAGGATTTGAGTATTTTTACTCAATTTTCACTTTTCCTCTATTTTAGAGGAATGATCTAACATTCCCTAGACTTATAGTCGACTTAAAAAGAATATCCACAAGGCAATAATTTTTCTTTATTTGTTGCTACTCAAATGCATAAATACATATTATAACCATAGCCAGGCGAACTTGGAGAAGTTTGGTGAAACACATGAGCACGTGATACCAAGAACACAGCCAGACATGACTGAGAGTTTATGAGACAACAATCATTTCCATAAAACATGACTCTGTTTTAAATTGTAACAAGGGTGTGTGGGATTGACAAGCGCATGGGTAGATGATAGCAAAAGCAAATTAAAACTTCAATAGTGTTCATTATATCATCGTGACACGAGGTACACTCTCCACAATAATGGCCTAATGGGTAAACATATTAGAACAAATAATCTATAACGAAAATTAAAGGATAAAGTTGTTGTCATCTGAAAAACAAAACCATAACAGAATGTCTCAAGTATCCAAAGTATGATGTATAACTTACCGTTCAACCCGGAGAGCGACCACTGGAGATGTTCTGATGATCGTCACACGGTTCTTTCTTAAAGATCTCCAACAATTGAAATTATCCTCCGGTCTTCCTGTATGTTACTCCATATTTGTAGGCGTGTGTTACATAGCCAGGCTCATTGGTGAACACAATTGAGTCCCCACTCACACCACATCCATCAGGAAGCTCCTTAGCCGAGCAGGAGACGTTTCCAAAGTGCCCAATAAACAAAAACACGGCCTCCTAACTCGCTGAACTCGGCCCAGTTACCAGCCTCCTCATTTAACCTTGCATGACGCATTTGAGACATTCTTAAGCCACGTCCAACTCATTTCCGCACTTCTTAGCACCAACAAAACTCTATTGTAGTTGAGGAGCACTATGAATTCTCCTTCTCCACTTCCCTCCTTGTTTAGCGGAAGAAAAGCCACACCTCTGTATTCTTTAGGATTGCAACCGATCATTCTGTACTGATGGCCTAGCGCGGGAAGGTCTGGGAGTCGACCATATTCATCAAAGTTGGATCAGATCCTGGGATCTCCATTTTCACAGAGCACTGAAGAGGAAATGGAAGCTCTATATGACCATCTGACTCATCTCGTCCTATTCCTCCTAGAAAATACTTGCAAGGCGAGACAGGAGGAGTTGGGACTCTAAAGAGGAACAAAGGGACCTTCTCGAGGGTGCACAATCTTGGCTCTCGTAAGGAAACTCGGCGAATGAGGAAAGAGAGTAAGTTGGACTTAAGAGGCAAGCAGGATAGGGAAATGTGGAGCGCCACGAGCTGCAAACAGAGCGGCATGAATAGCATCAAAACAGTCCTCCACATTTTTGGAGACAATCTCAAGTAGCTCTTCAGTCAGATGAGACCACCAGTCTGGCATGTGAAGTGTGTGTTCTTTGATTGCAGGATGTGCCATTTTTGCTGATGGAGAAACCTGCGAAAAATAATATAATTTCTATGAGTTAACTTTTAGGTAAATCAATCCTTAGAGATAACTTGTATGTAGACAACTGATCTGAATAATATAATGTAAGAAGATGACTAGACAGAATAATATATGTCTTGAAAAGTCTAGAACTGATCTGAATATGTTAGATGAGTAACAACTAATAAATAATGTTGCCATAACACAGAATCTCAAGTATGATCGTTGGTTTGCTAGTTATAAGGTTGTCTCAGTTAAAGTTGAAATTGTGGCTGGGTGTAGAATGTAGTAGATGCGTCAGAAGAGAAGCTGGCCATGTCATGACCGACTTGGATATCATGAACTCAACAGAACTGAAAAGGAAACAGACGATAAGTGAAGTAGTCGCATGCTAATGTACAGTCTTTCAAGCTTGTAGCCATGAAATGTGGCTTTCTGCATCTGCTGCAGTTCTTTGGTCCAACAAATGACTTTTGCACCACAAACTAAATTATACCTAGCAGAAAAACTAGAATACAGAATGATCTAGCTATCAGCATCATCGGAAATCTGAAAGAGAATTCACTAACGAAATTGTTATGTAGGCTACCTTTTTCCTCCATATTCTTATATTCATTATTCGTCTTGGTACAATTGCACCGTCAACCAATCATCTTTCCATTTACCAACAGTACGTAGCCTTCTTCCAAAAATGCAGTAACAAGAACTATAAACAAGAAGAAGGTCCTAGGTTGAGTGTAGAGAGTCTGAGAAGGAGAAAATTAAGAGAAAGATGAAAGCTCCATGGATCATAAGTTCATAACTCCTCCTTTAGTCTTTAGTTATATAATGGATGGCGCAGGTAACACTCTCCAAATAAATTTTTCATTCATCAACAAGATTCTTGGGAACTTTTGAGATCATGTTTACACAATATTAATATCTCTAAACGCCTGAGTTATGATCAGCAGGTCCAGTCCAAACAAGCAGGGAGTAAACTACTTAAATCTTGAAAGCTTTGTACACAAAGTACTGTCTGATACACCAAACTCGAATCCTTTACATTCTCAACTTCCACATGTTTCAACAAACTCTATGATCTAGTTTTTCAGCTAATAATAACACCAGAGATCACAAAAAATGCATGCAAACGGATGTGTCTGTCAAGTACCCAAAGTAGGAGTCACGAGGGGTTGACGCTCAACCCGGAGGGCCACCACGGGAGAATGGCTGAGGATTGACACACGATACTCTCTTGACAATCTCCAAACACCGGGGACGCCGTCTCCTCCTCCTCCACTATACTTAAAGGCGAATGTCACACCGCCTAGCTCATTGGTGTACAAAATCGAGTCCCCACTCACACCGCAACCATCAGGAAGCTCCTCACCCGAGCAGCAGACATTCCCAAAGCGTCCAATAAACAAAACACGCCCTCCCAAATCACTAACCGTAACCCACTTCCCAGCTTTCTCGTCAAGCCTACTCACTCTACACTTGAACAGATTAAAATCAATCACAGTCGGCTCAGGAAACGGGTAGAACTTCACCACGAGAAACAGCTCGTCATCATCACCATCACCATCACCGGACCGAACAAAGTTATTGAAGGGCGGCTGCTCCAGAGGCGGGGAGGGGAAGAGGGGAGTGACTTCAAACGAATAAGGATCAAAAACGCAAACGCCCGCGGTGACAAACGCCGCGTAAAACCTGTCTCGAAACGCGACCACTTCGTAGAACGTATCGTCCGAGAACCGCTCCAGCCCGACCCACCTCCTCTCATCGTCGCTTCGAAAGATATAAAGAAGCTCAGTGTGGTTGAGGAGGGCAATAAAGTCTTTTCCTTCTCCTTTTCCTTTGTTTAGAGGAAGAACAGCGACGCCTCTGTAGTTCGACGTCCGATCTCGAGGATTGAAACCAACCACTCTGTAGTGGTGCCCTAGAGGGATGATCTGAAGGTTGAGAACGTTCGTCACGCTCAGCACGGTTTCGTGGACCTTCACTTTCAACGAGCAGTGCTGAGATGGAGATGGATGATCGTGATTTCGGACTAGTCCTCCTAGAAAGTAGAGAGAAGGCAGGACGGGGCGAGTTTTGGCTCGGAAGAGGAAGACGGGGACCTTCTCGAGGGTGCAGAACTCGTCGTCGTCGCTCTCGTAAGGAAGGTCGGCGAAGGAAGGGAGAGAGGTGTAAGACGGGCGTGTTAGCTGACGATCGGGGAAGGGGACGGATGATCGCCACGTGGTGCAGACGGAGCGAGCGTGGAGGACGTCGAAGCAGTTGTGTAGATTCTTGGAGATTACGTCGAGAAGCTCTCCGGGGAGGAGAGACCAGTCTGGTATCGTCGTCGTCGTCATCGATGATGGCTTCTTTTTCGTTGCAGGCTCTGGCATGTTTTGCTGGTGAAGACGGAAACGAATCCGGAACCCTAAATCGATCGGCACCCGATGTTAGACGTCGCCGCGTCTCCGTTTTTTTTTTTTTCCCTTTTGTTTTGTATGTTGAGCGATTCGATAAGGTGATTGATTCACAAGTTCAACTAAAACCGACAATGGGTTATGGACTTATGAATACAAGCCCATTAACACATTCTTAAAAAAATATATTTCTTTTTCTCTGTTAAAACATTATAGAATGATTATTTAAGTACAATTGATATTAAACTACATTATCAAATATGTAAGCATCAATTTTATGCAACAATCTTTTTATTAACTTTTAACGATTGAGAGTTATAATATGTTGTATAATTTTAATAAAATAAATGTATTTTTATTAAAAAATAAAATTTTTATATGAACATCAATTAAAATATACTTTTTTATTAAGCCAAAACTTTATAAACAATGATGTTGCATTTTGAAAATTTGAACTAAAATCTTGTGTGATTTTAAATTTATTTAATTAGATTAACACTCTGAAATTAATTTATAATAATATGTATTACTTTTTCTCATAAAAACAAAATATTTCAAACACATAAATCACATTTCTCATAACTATAAATTCCGGTTTTTGTAAAAATTTTTTTTTTAAAAATTATCCTGTGTAAACTAAAGAAAAATCGAAAGAACTGGAGAGAAATTGTTGATTCATTTGGCATTTTGTGCTTTGTAATGGTTCATTGAGATTTATTTGTCTTTTTCTTTTTAGGAATAAAGTCATACACTAGATGTCCGGGAACGTGATACTGCCAAAAGTGTTCACATATTCTACTTTTTCTGGTGATTCTTGTTTGTAGTTAAGAAAACAATGTTTCAAGATAAATTACATCTACATTTTTTGGCAAAAGAAATTACATATGTATTAACAAACAAAAACACACAATTGTCTATAAAGTGTGTGTTGCATTTACATTTAAAAACGAACCATCGATGTCTTATTCTTTATTTCTCAACTAACTTGCTACTACCAAAAACATTTAATATTTAAGTAACAATTTTTTTTGACCAAATTAAGTAACAAACTTGAAGAAATGATTCATGATCTGAAAATGTAGCCAATACAATTAATATATGATTCAATATCTTGAGCACTTCAATTGTTGCTAAAAAAAAACTAACACTTCTAGTGTTGTTTAAATTGGCTACATAGTCAAATTAAGTTAGTTTGAATTTTTATCCAGATAACTCATTAACAGAAATGAATACATCTAAACGTTTCTTTTAAAACAGAACTAGATTAGGACCCGCCCTAAAGGACGGAAATTGATTTGTCAAATTTCAATTAATAATATATGGTATATATAATATGTGTATATAATATTATATATATTTTGTGTAACATTTATATATATATATATACATATTAGACATATGTATAATATTTTATTAAATATATATAGAATTTAATAGTGTTATAATTTGTGTTGTGCTTGTTATTAGTTTGTATTTAATCTTCTTTTATTTTTAGTATAATAATTTGCTTTGTCACACCTTTTACCTTTTAACTTATACATATAGTTATGTTCTTTTTCAAAAAAAAAACTTATACACATAGTTTCGTAAAATATAATATATAAAAAACATATTTAAAAAATCTACTGACCATATGCCACCATTATTTGGTTGTTTGAACAAAAAAAATCATGTTCTTGCATAACTGTGTATGTTGTGATATGATGTAGGTGAAGAGTAAATATATGGAAGTAAAGTTAGTGATACGATCATGAGTCTATGTTGGTCTATGCCACAATTATTTGGTTTTTGGAAGATCAATGAGCATAAGCATACACGGTCTTTGTATGCTTACGTTGTAAATGAGTCGGATATTTTTTCTCTTATGTCTGGAATGATATGGAACTCGTTGATTTAAGAGTGATTCAGTTTTATATGATCTAATTATATTAAGAGATTAACCAAAAATATTATAAAAGTGTTACTGGTTAGGTTTAACTAATCTATGTTGGTTAAGATTTGGTTTAATTTAAGTTGGTAGGTTGCATTGTATAGGAAGCATGATATATTCTATCAACAACTATGAAAGAGTCCAAAATTTAAATGAGAACTTCAAATAGTAGATAATCCCTAAATTAATAGATTAGATTTAATTTAAGTTGGTAGGTTGCATTGTATAGGAAGCATGATATATTCTATCAACAACTATGAAAGAGTCCAAAATTTAAATAAGAACTTCAAATAGTAGATAATCCCTAAATTAATAGATTAGATGTGTTCTCAAGATTATGAATATACACCTTTTCATAAAAAGATTATGAATATACCAGAAATAAATTTCATCGTTTATTCATAAACTTCTCGGGATATTTGATGGAATATGTTCATCACCAATCAAAGTCTTAGTTCAGTCCCAACACTGTTTTAGTCAGCTTACATTTCTCGAAAACAATGACATTTTGGAAAAGCTGATGTAAATAAGTGAGTTCTTGACTTTTTGTTATTATTATTATTACTTCTCTCCATTAGTCCAGAAACACCAAGTTGTTTATTCTGAGAAGAAGAAAAAAACTCATTCAACAACTTTTTTTTAGTATGGCTCTCTGTTCTCCAATAAACCCACATTTTTTCCAACCTCTTCTTCCCGGTTTCACCAAGCACCTCGTATCTCTCTCTTTCCCTATCGCTCTCTGACTAGATTGGTTCTGTTTCTAACTCTCTTGCATGGTGTTTCAGGACATTCCCGTGGCATTCTTTTTGAAGCACTTAGATAAAAGTAATAAAGGCAAAACGGCTGAGCTGAGATCAGACGCATCCGAGACGACTTGGAACGTGAAGCTTGAAGGCCGGAGATTCTCTGACGGTTGGGAATATTTCGCCGTCGCTCATGATCTCCGAGTTGGTGACATTGTTGTTTTCAGACACGAAGGAGGGTTAGTGTTCCATGTCACAGCTTTAGGACCAAGTTGTTGTGAGATTCAATATGGAGAAGATAGCCAAGAAGAGGACAAAACTGGTAAACTTCAATTTTATATTCGGTTTTATTGACGTATTAAGAATGAGTCCTGAGATTTACTTCTCAACAGAGGAGCCTTGTGATACTATGGAGAAGATCTCAAGAAAGAGGAAGAGACCAAAGACAGAAATAGATTTTTCAACAGACCAATCTTGTTTTGTTATTGCAGTCACGCCATCGAATCTAAGGCGTGATGTAGTGGTTATGTTACTTCCTTATTACTCCTTAATATATACACTAGTTTTGAGATTTTACGTGAGAGTTGTTTTAACTTTTGACGTATATTAAAACTTGTGGCTGTGCTATTGCAGTATCTACCGAAAGCCTTTGCAGTGGTAAATTGTCTGATGAACAAACTTGAGATTGTTTTAATGAATGAAGAAGGAGAATCATGGAATTTATACTTGACACAAGAGTCATATTCAGGCCGGTTTTACATGAGCCATGGCTGGAGAAGTTTCTGTGTTGCTAACGGAAAGAAACCTGGAGACATGTTCACATTCAAATTGGTCCAAAATGAAGCAACACCTGTGCTCAGATTGTTACCCATGAACAATGAAGATCTGCATAAACCTGGTAAGTTAATTTTCCTATACCTTGTGTTAATTTATTAATATTATATGCATCAACACACCTGTAGAAGGCGTTCACCATTGGTCCTTAATATAGATCTAAATAAATGTGATAAGAATGTAATCACATTTTACAGTTGATACAGAGAGTGTTCCAAAAAAGAAGCATCAAGAAACAGAAGCAGATTCTTCTTTCGTTGCCATTGTCACGGCTTCAAACATAACGCGCGATGAAATGGTTATTTACTCTCATAATACTTCTTACTTATCACATACGCTAATCATGATTTAAGTGAGGTGTGTTTCTAAAGCTGTAGCTAAACTTGTGGCAACATTTTGTAGTATCTTCCAAAAAATTTCGCAGCGTCAAATGGTCTCAGAAGTAAATGTAAGATTGATTTAATGAACGAAAAGGGAGAATCATGGACGATAGACTTGAGACGAGTGCCATACTCAGGCCGGTTTCTTATGAGAAGAGGCTGGAGAAGTTTTTGCGTAGCTAATGGGAAGAAGCCGGGTGACATGTTCAGTTTCAAATTAATCCAAAACATCGAAACACCTGTCCTTAAGCTGTTCCCTTTGAATCTACCCAAGCTTGGTAAGTTTGTCTTCTCTTTTGTTCTTTCTAGAAACACAAAACCAAACAGAAGTTGGCTTTTGTTTCTCTGTAGAGCCTAGCAATGACACAAGACAAGGTTTAGAAGCTACGGAAAAAGAGTTTCTTGGTGCAGAACCTACCAACGAAGCTATTAGGAGAAGAAAATGTTCAGAAGCTAATGAAACTACCATCAAAGAAGAAAATATCACAACAGGCGAAAACCGATTTGTGACATTAACACTTGCAACTAGTAAACTTGTAAGTTCGACAACAAAACTCTTGTGTGTTTTTGTTTTATTTTTTCACTTGTTATGGAATGCAATCTAAAGAATCAAATCTATAGAATCTTCCGTTGGAATTCACGAAGGGGAATGGAATTAAAAAAGCAGAGAAGATAAAGATGATTGACAGGTACGGTACAAAATGGTCGACTTCACTACTCATGAATAAGAAGAAAAGAGGAGCAATGACACTAGGAAAGGGTTGCAAAGGCTTCTGTGAAGTCAACAGCATTAAGATGGGCGAGTCTTTTGTCTTGGAGTTGGTTTGGGAAGACACAGTTCCGGTTCTTAAGTTCTGTTCCAAATGTTGAGAACCACATCAAGAAAGTTTTTCAGATATGTTGTCAAGGATCGTGCTCAACGGAACTTCAATGGATTATTAGTTTTTTTTTTTTGGTTCCACAATAATTTATCTGATCCAAATTTTGGTTACAGCATAATTAACATTACTAGAGCTTTGATTCAAGACTAAATCCACTATTATAAAAAGAGGCGAATTTCAGCTGAGAATTTTAAGTAATTTATATTAAAAATAACATATATAGTGTTATTTAAACATAAAATTTAAAATTTCATTTATTTATTGTTGTTGAATTTAAATTTCACAAAGTAGTTTGAAATTAACTGTTATTAAAAATATTTTAAATTTAGAGTTTTTAAAATTTTCAAATAATTTCAGGTGTTTGGATAGAGTTTATTAATTTTAAAAATAATATTTATAGTTTTAGGTGAGATTCTAGTGTGTTTTAACATAAAAAAACATATTAAACTCTTCAAATCATATCAAATCATCTAAAATTCATTGAAAATCAAATCACTTCAAACAGTAGTTTGAATATATCCTCAAAATAATGGTTGAGACTATATAAAACAAAAGCCTAATGAAATTATCTTTTTTGTTATTTCCATAATGAATAAATATAATGATTTATTACATTATAATAAGCAACATAAATTATATATTTTAATTTTATTAAGTAATTTATTAATTAATATAAGAAAATTAGTCAACAGATATTTTTAAAACTAAAGAGATAATTCATATTAAACTAAAAATACATATACTAATGAGTCAATTTGTTCATAACACAAAAACAACATGAATATATTAGCAATGTAAAACTTTAGTGTCTAGGAATCAATGCAACATTTATTGGGTTTTAGGGTATTTACTTAATTAGAGAGAAAATGTTGTGTATAGGATGCAATTTCTCTATACTAATAAAGAGATAGTTTATTTGTAGTTCCAATCTATTTAGTCATGTATTTGTATGCTGTAATATTGTGTCATAAAAATAATCTTTGAATTGATATTTAAGTGAAAAAAAAAGAAAGAAGAAAAAGAAGAGCAATTCTAACTTCTAGTGGACCAAACCAAATGAAACTAGAATTTTTTACTTTCTAGGCCACTTTTCGTCTTTCTATTTTCACACTAAGCTACTTACCACTTGTTACATACTTTTCTTCTACTGTTGTTTGCTCAAAAGACTCCCATGTCCTTGCTTTAGACCAGAATCGATTTTGGTCCAATTCAGACAAACCAAACCACACTCATACTGGTTCCTCTTGCAGCAGACCAAATTTGAATTTCATTGGAGCCCAGATTCTTTTTTCGATCTAACCTTTTCATCTTCTCTCTCGAACTCCCTCCCCCATTTTCGTCTCCTTTTAATTTCTTCTCTCTCGAACCCTAACCACCGTCCTCGTGCTCGCCTCCGACTTTCTTCTTCCCTAACCACCATCCTCTTGCTCGCCTCCGACATTCTTCTTAGCCGTTGTTCTCGAACTCCCCCCCCCATGGCAGGTACGGTTTGTCTTACCCTTTGCTTCATTGTTTTCTTTTATACATTGTCTTGCTCCAGTTGATCCCGTTTGTGATTATGTTTTGGCTGCTCGCCTCTGTACACTAGTGATTCTCTTTCTTTTTCCCGTTGCTAAACCCAATGTCAGATCTGGGAAATTAGGGTTTTTTTATTTCTTTTCCCGTCGCATAGCCATCTCTGTTTTTCTAGATCCTTTAATTGATTCTCGTTTCATTTTGTTAGTTTCTTAGTGTTTTGTGGATTTCAAAATTTAGATCTGCAAAATTTCGATTTCAAAATCCAGATCTGAAAAGATGTGGACGGATAGCGTGTGGATGGAGTTACGTGGACGCCTCAACAATTTGTGGACAGAGTAGAAGTAAGAAAGATTTATGGACGTCCTTAGCAAACTGACATAATTCTCAAGCTCTCATCCACAAAATATTTACTTTCTATCCCTCATGTGCGTTTTCACAATCTGCCTTTTGTGTATTTTTGTGATTGATACTCCAACCTATATAATATGTTAAACCTAACTCTAGGTAATTTGTATTATGTGGATGCAATAGAATTGAAAAAGTGTATACGGATGGAATAGATACAAAAACGTTTTGTGGATGTAATAGATGTAAAAGAGTTTTGGACGGTAAGAAGGTTTTGTGGATATAATAGAATAGAAATAAGAAAGATTTTTGGATGGAATAAATTCATAAGTTTGGCCACAATTTAATGGACATAGTAGAAGTAAGAAATATTTGTGGACGGAATAAATGCACAGATCCGACCACAATTTAGAGTCAAACCGCAGTGAACCAATTTAAAAAAGACATTTAATAAATGAAACACCAAACCGGGACGGTACCGGTTTTTCTTCCCTTCCCGCTATATACCAAACCCCATCAAACCAAACTTCATTTAACAAAAGGGCTTTCAAGACAAAACACATGACGCAGAAGAAGAGAAAGTATGCAACAAGTGCAAAGTGGCCCGCGACGTAAACAAAAGACAAAAAGTAGTCCATTAGGTAAACGACTCATGAAACTAGTTCATACCAATAACTTCTACTGGAATTAATAAAATATTGAGTTTATCCGATCAAAGTCCCTACCGATGACAAGTTAACAACACAATATATAACACATCAACCATCAAATAGTCGACGCGCCTAGATTTCGAAAATTTCTAAAAAGAGTAAAACATTTGGTTCCTTAGAAGAACAAAATGTGTCTTTTGTCCTCTGCCCTGGAAAAGAAAACTCTTTTCGCTCTAGGGTTTGGCTCAAGTGCTTCCACACTGCCGACTCCTTACCAATTGAAGACATTTCAGGCTTGAGAGATGGTTTTAGATTTGTCTGATTTAGAACCTGGCTGCTGTCAGATTCGAGACTTACCGGCTCCAAGCTGCAACAATGGTCAGGACGAGATGGGTAAGTTTGAGTATGTTTGTTTTAAACGATTTGTAGTTAAAATCTGGAGACTTTTGGCGTTTTGCGATGTTCTCGTGACAGAGAACTGCAAGATTGAATTTTTGGATAATTTGGATTTCAGATAATTTTGACATTTTAAAAAATAAAATAATTTTTTTGTTTATAAATTATATTTTTGATAATTATTTAAACATAAATATAATTTAAAATTAAAAATATTTTTAGATATATAAATTGAATTTGAATTTTCAGATAATTTTGACATTTTAAAAAATAAAATATTTTTTGTTTATAAATTATATTTTTGATATTTATTTAAACATAAATATAATTTAAAATTAATAATATTTTTAGATATATAAATTGAATTTGGATTTTCAGATAATCTATAATATTTTCGTTTATATACCAATTTGTGCAACCGCTAAAATAAATTATTTGCTCTGCCCAGAAAAAGGAAAAAAAAAAGGAAAATTGCCCTTTATTTAACGAAAAAAAAATAAAAGGAAATACGTTTGTAACTTATAAAATTGTTTGTTAATAAATTATGGCCAATTTGGCTAGAAATACATGAAACCAAACATATTTGCGAATCTATACAAAGAAAAGATTATTTAGCTGCCCTGGATGAACAGAAGCGGGCACAACGGGTGGAAATTACTTCGGAGCCCCCATGCATACACGATGTTGGAGGAGTAGGGTGCAGGTCAGCTACGTAGGTAAATCTAGATAAGATACTAATGTTAGTTGCTGTCTGAAGAAAAAAAGACATTTTCTCTCTATGTAATACCAATATTCCCGCTATGAGTAAAAATTGAAAATGGATATAAACTTATAAAGCTCGTGTTGTGGTGGAGAAAACGCAAGAACAAGACTTAGGTTCACCCCCTAGTATATAAACTTATGAATTCACCTCTTTCCTTATTTTAATTAAATTGCCGTAAATATTAATATCACATAAATAAATAAATTATAAATTACAAAAAATAAATTTTAAATTATAAATTCTAAATTCAAACCCTAAATCTAAATCTTAGATCTTAAATTTTAAACCAAACCATAAACCCTAAACTCAAACCTATACCCTAAATCCTAAATCTAAATTTAAATACTAGACCCTAAACTCAAACCATAAACCCTAAACTCAAACTCTAAACCCTAAACCCAAACTCTAAACCCTAAATCCTAAACCTTAAACCCAAACTATAAATCATAAACTCCAAATTTTCAAAGAGTTCGGGTTTAAAGTTTAGGATTTAGGGTTTAGAGTTTGGGTTTAGGGTTTAGATTTTGGGTTTAAGTTTTAGGATTTAGGGTTTAGAGTTTAAAGTTTGGGTTTAGGGTTTATGGTTTGAGTTTAGGGTCTAGTATTTAAATTTTGATTTAAGATTTAGGTTATATAGTTTGAGTTTAGGGTATAGGTTTGGGTTTAGGGTTTAAGTTTTGGTTTAAAATTAAAAATCTAAGATTTTTGGGTTTAGAGTTCGAATTTAGATTTTATGATTTAAAGTTACTTCTTTTGTTATTTATAATTTATTTATTTATGTGATATTAATATTTATGTTAATATAATTGAAATAAGGAAAGAGGTGAATTTATAAGTTCACCTCAGGGGTGAACCTAAGTATTGTTCCCACCATTTCTATTCGCGCTATAGGGCTATAACCGGTATATCGAAAATAGGCACAGTGCTTTACCGGGTTCGCAAATAACTTTGTTTTTATGTATATAGCGTGCAATTGCCCATAAATTATTTGCTCTGCCCAGAAAAAGGAAAAAAAAGGAAAATTGCCCTTTATTTAACGAAAAAAAACAAAAGGAAATACGTTTGTAACTTATAAAAGTGTTTGTAACTGAAGAAAATCTTTTCTAGGTTTTTTTCTTTTTGTGTTTACCAGTTCTTTCGAGACAATGGCGAAATCAACGCTTCTTCGCCCACAGTTCTTCCACAAACTTGTTCCTGGCTTCCACACTCACCTTGTAACCATCTCTCCTCTACTTTTTTTCTTTTGTCTTCGACCAGCTTTTAATCATAGATATTAATCATCTCTTTTTTACTTTCCTATTGTTTTCTTATATAGATAATTCCTGTAAACTTCTTCTCCAAGTATATAGAAGGAAGAAGCGTGGATAACACGGCTCAGCTGAAATCTGACTCGTCAGACATAACCTGGCAAGTGAAGATATCTGATCGGATACTCAGTGACGGATGGAGAGAGTTCGCCGTAGCTCATAGTCTTCAAACCGGCCACCTCATCCTTGTCAGATACGAAGGAGATATGGTCTTTCATGTCTCGGATTGCGGTGAGATTCCAAGCAACAACAACGATGATGATGATGATAAGCACTCACACCCAAGAATAGACGTTGATGATCTTCCTAATAAGAAGAGAGCGAAGACGAACAGTAATGAAACAGAAGCGGATTCTTATTCTTTAGACAACTCATATTTTGTGGCCACTGTCACGGCTTTCAATCTACTCATAGATACACTGGTATGTATATACATATACTTGTACATTTATCATACTAGTATAGTTTCATCATTCACTTGATCTGACTCTTGTGTTAAAACCTGGTGGTGTTTGCAGTATCTTCCGCAACACTTCACAAGCTCAAACGGTCTTAGAAAAGAATCCCATAAGATTGTTTTAATAGATGGAGAGGGAGGATCATGGACACTGGACCTGAGGTTCAATGATTCATCCGATACTTTTTACATGAACCGTTGGAGAAGTTTCTGTGAAGAAAACGGCCAAGAAGCTGGAGGCAACTTTACGTTTAAACTTGTTGGAAACGGGGAAACTCCTGTGCTATGTTTCTGCCCTACAGAATCTATCGGTAGTACAAGGCAAAGAGACTCTTCTGAAGAAGAAGAAGAGGACACAGAATGGGAGAGTGAGGAAGAAGACGAGCCATTAAAAGAGACAGAAAAGAAGAAGTGTGATCCAAAACGAAGAGCTGTGCCATATTCATCATACTCACCGTTGATATGGGAAGACACGACTCCTGCGTTTAGTTTGTGCTGTCCAGATCAATCTACCAGTGATAAAGATCAAGAAGAGTATTTCAAACGTATCAAGAAACACTCTCTCTACATAGATCCTGGCAGCAAAGAAGAGAACAGGTCATGGGAAAGAGATTCAACTCCATCAAGCCAAAACCCATTGGTAACAATAAAAATCAGACCCTACATTCTCACGTGTAATAGAATGGTAAGTTCTTAACTCTTGCACTCTTATTAGTTCTATCACATAAATGCAATATTTTAACTGTTCTTTCGAATATTTTTCCAGCGTCTTCCGCAGCTTTTCGTGACGGAGAGTAACATGAACAAGCCTGGAATGATATATCTGTTGGGAAAAGATGATAGGAAGTGGATGACAAATCTTGTGAAGGAAAGAGACGGGAGAATGAATTTGGGAAGCGGCTGGAAAGTTTTTGCTGAAGCAAACGGCTTTAAGCCAGGCGAATCCGTTACGTTGGAGTCAATATGGGAAGATGGGACTCCTATGATCAGGTTTTTCCGTACATGGTCTAACAACAGTTCAAAAGCTAACAAGAAAGAGTCGGTTTCCACGGAAGTCGTCACAGAGCCTAGAACGAGAGATTCATCTTCAGAGATCCATGACCGGTTCGTGACATTGACGTTATTACCTGAAGATGTCAAAGCCGGTGTACTGGTAAGTTCATCAAACAACTCTTGTATCAAGACATATGAATTATTTAGTTTTTGTCTTGAACTCTAATTGGTAACGAGATGTGTGTTTGTTCAAATATTTTTATGCAGATGCTTCCTAGTCAGTTCTTGAAGGTTAATGGCATCAACAAACTTGAGAAGATAACTATTGTGGCTGAAAACAAAATGGAGTTGTCAGGATGTCTGTTGTCAAGAGGTGGAACTGTTGCTTTGGAAAATGGTTGGGGTGAATTTTGTGAAGCTAATGGCGTAAAGCTAGGAGAATCTTTCACTTTGGAGTTCATTAAGAAACCAGACAAAACAGCTCATGTATTTAAGTTTTGTTCTCCTGAGACTAACAAATAGTACCAAAAATGTTAGTTACAGCAGTTCCAGGTAGTGACAACTCTTCATGGTTGTAATCGATAATACAAGTTGAACTTTTGATGAGTCATTCTTCGTGTAGTGCATGTCTATTCTTTGCATTTGACTTTGTTAGTAACACAATATAAGCACAAACTACTGTTCCACATGTTAGCAAAAAAACTAGTGTTCCACATGATCTCCAGTGATAATCAGAATAACATGAACAAAGTGTTAATACTTTTTCAACCAAGAAAAACATAGAAAATGTTAAGTATATAGATCATGCTTGCTCAATTACTTTAGCTCACTCTTAAATTTCTGAAGTCAAATCTCACTTTTGAGTTTATCGAAACACATGGAGACTAGTAGAGTGCACGTGTCTTCCTCTGAAACCAAGCCCCTTAAATGAATATACAGGAAACAAGTAACAAATAGCGCAGCAATAAATATATACTTATTACATACTAACCGTCTCCAGTTTCAGGAAAGAAAAGTCTTGCACAAAATTCACTCAAGGCTCTCTGAGCTTGGTGAAAATGTTGTGTTTCTTACACACTTTCCACCATGAAATTCCAGTGTAGAGCCAGAGTGAGAGGTATCTAGAAACTTGGAGAAAAATGGTGAACCAACATTTCTTTCAGCCTCTTCTTCCCGGCTTCCACAGCCTCTTGGTAACTCAATCTCTCTTCTTTCTTTTAAAAATCTTTCCAAGAGAAGCTAATTTAGAAAGATGGTTCTGGTTTCTGTATATGCATGTTGCTTCAGACCATTCCTGCAGCCTTCTGCTCCAAGCTAGTAGAAGGAAGGAATGAGCACACGACTACGGCGAAGCTGAGATCAGACGTGTCGGATATAGCCTGGGAAGTGAAGATAGAAGATGGCCGGAAACTCACCGACGGTTGGAAAGAGTTTGCTCTCGCGCATGATCTTCGAGTTGGTGACATTGTCATTTTCAGACAAGAGAAAGACATGGCTTTCCACGTTACTCTTTTCGGTCCCAGTTGCTGTGAGATTCAGTACGGATCGTGTTTGGAAGACAAGAACAAACTCAAGCTCAGTGAGTTGTTTACAATAGAGAGAACCAGCTTTGATTATGACAAGTTGGTTTTTTATTCTTTGGTCTTTGTTTGTTTTCAGGGAAGATTCAAAACAAGAAGAATAAAAGAAGATATGTAGAGTCTTCTTCTTCGCTAGATCCCTCTTGTTTTATGAATTACGTGAGGCCTTCAAGCCTCCGAGATAACAGACTGGTACTCTCTACTCCTAACTTGAACCAAAAACTCTTATTATAGTTGTCTGAATTTGATCAGAACCATGTATCTGTTGAAATGAATTTTCCAGAATCTTCCAAAGCGTTTTGTGAAGGCAAATGGTCTAGAAACAAGATGTGGAGAGATTGTTCTGATGGATGAAAAGGGTAGATCATGGAATTTCAGATTGACACAAAAAAAATCATGTGGAACTATTGCTGTGGCAGGAGGGTGGACAAGTTTTTGTAGGGCCAACGGGCTTAGAGCTGGAAGTTTATTTACTTTCAAACTGATCAAAAGAGGAGACGCTCTGGTTCTACTTAAGTCCCCCTCCTCCACAAAGTCTGCAGAAGAAGATTGCTTAGAAGCTAATGAGATAGAGTTGGACAGCGAAGAAGAGAGCAACCAAGATGAGAAAAGCTTCAAGAAGCCTAGACTGCTATGGAAAGCCTCTACATTTTCACCATCTCAAAAAAAGCCTAGATCCTTTTGGAAAGCCTCTACATCTTCACCAAGCCAAAACCTATTTGTGACATTAACTCTCAAAACTTGTGACGTCAGAAACTCCAGACTGGTCAGTTTCATCAACAATCCCTTTGTGTTGTTAATTCCATCAGAGTCTTGAACCTTTTCCTTTTTTTGCAGTTTCTTCCTGTAAATTACACAAGGCTGCATGGCATCAACAAGGAAACTAAAATGACTATGTTGGATAAAAATGGTGTGAAGTGGTCCACGGCTCTACGGTCTGAGAAGAATGGTGGTGATAGAATAAGACTAGTAGGAGGTTGGAAAGAGTTCTTCAAAGCTAACTGTGTGGAGATTGGTGAATCCATCATTGTGAAGCTGATTTGGGAAGGAGACAAAAGTTGTGTCCTTAAGTTCTACTCCAAGGTGAAGCAAGAGACCAAATTAAACTGTAGCTGAGTGTGTTCTTTTTTGATCTTTTGTAAGTACCCAAGACGAATTGTAATGAATCAATGTTGCTTTTAGGTTTGTTGTAGGACCCCAGTGTGGGATCTGTGACTGTGAGTGTTGAATTAGACTTCAGTTGAGAATTCTCTGATTTCAAGAGGTCTCAACATCTTACAAAAACTACCGAAGATGGAGGTGGATAAAGAAACACTTGAAGCCACTGAAGTAAAAGGTGGCAACAAAGCACATAACAGGCCGTTGACATCAAATTTTTGTCCTTATTTGTAGTATAAGTGTAGTGTGGTGGGTGAGATTGGAGGAAACGACTATAACTATGGTTTCTTCCAAGGCAGTGCCATGCAAGACATAATCCGAGCTGGTGGAATTAATGTGGTCGTTCCAACATCCTTTTTCTGTTTTCCGATTTGCTTAACCCCTTTCCACAGTGAAAATTCCACAAACGAGAAAGGTTGCTTGAATCATTGTAATATTTTAACTAGATCATGACAGAACGGGTGTTAATTTTTTTTTTATCTTTGTTCGTACTAAATGTTATACATGATTGCTATGTGTATTAATTTTAAATTTTGAGAAATAAAAAATGTGTTTAAATGTGTTTAAATAAACAATGTACTAATGTGATTCCTTTGGCACGCTGCTGCAATCTTTACACCATATAAAATAGAAAAAGAAACAGATTTATAAATTAATAGAATAGAAAAAAAACTTGATGATAAAAAAAAAAAACTTATAAAAGCTGAAACAAATGCAAGTACAGATTCATCTGCGAGGATGCATTCGAATGTGTCACCTCCAAAACCGGTGTTTTGTTTCCAACAATGAAGAACTTTAACTCGAATTTTCCAATTGTTTCTTAAAGGTTTCACACCATCTATCATAACTAAAGTGCTGTTTATTTTTATTACAAATACTATGTCTAATTTGTATATAATCATGGCAGAGATTATGGTTGCACATTTGAGTTGATCAGATATATTAGTATCTAATTTCTATGTATGTGACGATTCATATGTATCTTAGTATTCTTACTATATATATATTATATATAATTTCAATATGGACAAACAGATGAATGGTATGTATTTCATAGGAATGATATCTATATATTATATCTATATATTATATATAATTGCAATATGGACAAACAGATGAATTATGTAAAATTGCAATATAATTGTAAGATTTAGTTTCAGAGCAATGGTACGTATTATATTCTTAGTATATAAATGGACATGTAATAATGATACGTATTAAATCCACATGTAGTAATATGTGGAAACCGTATATGGTATATATTATAAATAAGAGATGATGTTTAATTTAAATATAAGAGGTCCACCTTTAAAATCCACCTAGAAGAAGTTGTAATGTTTCTGTTTTAATAAGATAGATTACTAACTAGAACTTACCTTCCGCCTATTTAATTTAACTTGTATTCAACTTAAATTCATAAACCGATGATTTAATAAAAAAAATTCATGTATATTTCTTATGTTTAGTAATTTACATATAAATTAAAATATATTATTTTATAATATAGATATTAGATAATATTTTTTATTTCTACTTAATATTATATTAAAAATTTATAACTTGATACAATTTGATATAATTGTATTATTCATATATTAATTTATTGTTTTTTTGTTAATTTATTTTAAAATGAAACAACATGTTTTTATTATTAATTTTATGATATTTTTTGTTAAAATTGAACTCTCGAAATTATTTGACTAAACTAATAAAGTAATACTATATTTAAAAATTATTTTATATAATATATACTATATATATTTCAATTTGTGTTTTTATTTTCACCACAAAAAAATATTGTAATTAATTAATTTAAATTGATTTTAAACGTAGTGTTAAAATCTGTAAATAAGAAAAATATAAAAAAATATTTAATTTATTGTAAACACAATGACTAAATGCGCAAATAAAAAACTATTTAATCTGCTATTTATGGTTTCAAACAATTCTTATTTATCATGTTATCTATGTTTCCAAACAATACCAAAATGTAGTTCAATTTTAATAATATAGATAATATAAATGCATGTATTAATAACTAAGTATAAAATTATTTAGCCCGCATAAGCGGACGAAACACCTAGTTATCTTAATATTTAGAATGTATAATTTGAGATCATTATCTTCTTGTAACTTTTTTTAATATTATTAAAATAAATTTTAAAAATCTAGAATTAGAAGTTAGAGTTAAAGAGGTGTTTAGGTAGAGTTTAAACTTTTAGAAAATAAATAAGTAAGTTTAAAAGTACTTTCAAAATTTTAAAGAATTATTATAAAAATATTTAAAATTTGATTCTGGAAGCATATGATTCAAAAACAATAAAAAGTATTTTTATTTAAACAATTATTGATACATATATATATACTTTTAACAAAATTTCTTTTGGTGGTTTTTTTGGAGACAAAAACTCAAAAGAACTATTTGAAAGTATCCCAAAACTTATACCAAAATGTCATAATAACAAAGATTTAAGAGGGCTAATTTTGTTGAGAGAGTATTAAGAGAAAGAAAGAAAAAAGGAAGCAGAGTAGAATCTCTCGGCATCTCCGAATCTGAAGAAGAAGAAAGGTTGGAGATCGACTTTAGATGCATGAAGTTGGATTAACGTGGGATCTCAATTTCTTCACGCAGCTTCTACTCACCCTCTTCTTCCTCTCCATCGGCCTCCTCTTCTTCGTCAAACGAACGGCCGCCAAGTACTTCGACGCCGGCGCCTCCGGTGGTTTCGACAGCTACCACCGCCGAGATTCCATGGTTCCCGACACGGCTGAATGCCACGTCTGCGGGAAGCTCACCACCAAGAAGTGCTCTCGTTGCAAATCCGTTCGATACTGGTATCACCCACCAAACCACTCCTTCTCCTCTTCTTTGATTAGGGTTTAATGTAGACCAGATAGAATTAAAAACATGGTCGTGTCCAATTGTGCTTTCCATGACTTCTTTTGTTATTACAGAACAGAACAGTCTTGCTTTGTCCGAAAGTTTTGATATTTAGCCAATCCTCTAGATTTATCAATGTTTGTTTACGTTTATATAGAACAATCTTGCTTTTGTCTGAAATTTTAGGGTATAATGTTTTTTTTTTAAATAATTGGTTTTGTATTTGTCTGATTGTCTCTCTCTCTCTGTGTTATTTGCTACTTAGCTCTGCGGAGTGCCAAAAGTCAGACTGGAACTCAGGGCATAAACGACAATGCAAGGTGTTTAAGAGTTCTGACTCGTCATCACCCGTGAGAAGGGATCATCATGATCTCGATTTCAAAGCTTCTCTCTTTGGGAATAACTCTGCATCGGCTCCTCCTAAGCTAATGAGCCAAAGCAAAGCTGTCGTCGTCAAGCCAGGAGATGTAATGTGCCTTATTTTTTACTCATCCTCTTGTTGAAAGTCCAGTTTTGATCTGATTTTTTTGCAGGTTCTTTTCCCATACGAGACTTTTGTTAACTATTTTAACTGGGACAAACCTACATTGGCTCCTTGTGGGCTCACCAATTGTGGAAACAGGTTTTTTGTTAAAAGCAAAATTCTTCTTTTTTTTTTACAGTCTGTTTTTTTTTCTTATGTTAAAAAATCCTATTTCAGTTGTTTCGCCAATGTGGTTCTACAATGCCTTTCATGGACACGCCCTCTTGTTGCCTACCTACTGGAGAGAGGCCACAAGAGACAATGTAAGTTTTTTCTTTTTCTTTTAATTCGGAGGAGATTTTTTTTAAATGCTTTCACAATTATTTTAATTGTTGGTTTGGTTTGATAGGTAGGCGCAATGATTGGTGCTTCTTCTGTGAATTTGAAACTCATCTCGAAAGAGCAAACATGAGCCGGTTTCCCTTTTCACCAATGAACATTATCTCCCGGTTGCCTAACATTGGTGGCAATCTTGGGTATGGGAGACAGGAAGATGCTCATGAGTTGATGAGGTCAGCAACTGTTACTCAGTTTCCTTCAGTCAAATCTGTCAGCTAATAGCTTTTAAAAACTTAATGTGTTTTTTTTAGGTTTGTAATTGACATGATGCAATCTGTTTGCCTCGATGAATTTGGTGGAGAAAAAGTGGTGCCTCCTAGTGCCCAAGAAACAACACTTATCCAACACATATTTGGCGGTCTCCTTCAGTCACAGGTAATGAATGTTTCCTAATACAATAAATGTGTCAGTAAGGCATATTAATGTTAGTCAAGTGATATCTCTCACTCAATGCGTTTTTTTTCAATGAAACTTTTTGCAGGTCCAGTGTACTGTTTGCAGTAATGTTTCTGATCAGTATGAAAATATGATGGATTTAACTGTTGAGATCCACGGGGATGCGATATCTTTGGAGGAATGTCTCGATCAGTTCACTGCTAAAGAGTGGCTTCAGGGAGATAACCTTTACAAATGTGATAGGTATTTTATTTATTTATTTATATTCCTTCTTAAGACATGGTTGATATGTCCATCTTGTGTTTCTGAAAGTTTTTTTGTCTCTCTTTTTTTCCAGATGTAATGACTATGTGAAGGCATGTAAGCGCCTTTCAATTCGTTCTGCTCCTAATATTCTTACAATTGCCTTGAAAAGATTCCAGGTTTTTTTTTACTCTCTCACTTTTACTCTCTTTTTACCTCTGATGGTGGTTTTGCTAATAACTCAGAAACTATGTTACAGGGTGGGAGGTTTGGTAAACTGAACAAAAGAATTGGTTTTCCCGAGACAATTGATCTTGGCCCTTACACGAGCGGTGGAGGGGAAGGTTCAGATGTGTACAATCTTTACGCTGTGATTGTCCACTTAGATATGTTGAATGCCTCTTTTTTTGGTCACTACATTTGCTACGTGAAGGACTTCCGAGGAGACTGGTACCGAACAGACGATTCTGAGGTAGGAATCATCTTTTCTTCTTTTTTTTTTTTTTTTAAATCAACTCTTGTTGTTTTGTTTGTTGACATAAACGAAAAATACTTGCAGGTTGAAAAGGTTGAACTAGAAGATGTCCTTTCTCAACGAGCATACATGCTCCTCTACAGCAGGAAGAGCCTTTCATCTTTTTTAGTGTTTTAGATTTTACAAGAAGAATATGTATTTTACTTGTGCAACAAGAAAGAATCTTGTATTAAGAGAATAACATCTGATGTTGGTTGGTGCAGGGTTCAGACCAGACCATCAAGCCTTAGACCCGAAGAAGTTCAAGATGAAAAGAAAACAGATGCATTAAAAACAGAATCTAGCCAAGACAGCTCTGTTGAGAGTTCTGGGGAGGGAGTAACTGACACGAGTGTGTCCTCGCTGTGTAACGGCATCATCTCACATTCAGAAGGATCATCACCTTCGTCATCTGTAACTGTCTCTGAAAAAGAAGGGGAAGTTGCCGAAAGGGTTGATACGTTAGATTCTGAGTCAAACCCTTCTATTGACATGGAACATGATTCTGGAACAGATCATCAAGAAGAAGGAGAAGCAGCAAAAGGGAAAGAAAATCCAACGGTTGAAGAACCGGCTGTTGATTCTTCTTCTTGTTCGGACAATACTGCTTCATCCCCTTCTGCTGCTACAGAAAATCCAACGGTTGAAGATCCTGCTTGTTCGGACATTGCTACTTCATCTCCATCTGCTGCTATAAAGTCCAAGCACCAGGAGGAGAAAGAAGATTCAGACACCAAGATGATTGATGATGCTCATTGAATCCAAAAGGACAGTGAAATCACAACATTTTTTCATGGCTCTTGAAGAGATCAACAAGGGAGCTACTAACTTAACAATAATGTTGGCAACTTTGTTTTAGACGCTGCGACTTCTGGTGCTTGAAGGATATATCTGTTTAGGAGAAATCTTTAGTCCTATGTGAGATAGAAACTTCAGGATCAGGAAGTACGCTATTCTTTTAACTTCAGTTGTCTTTTAGAATATATTTTACCATTGAACCCAAAAACTCTTATAGCAATTACTATTTATGGAGGAAGAACACCGTGACTTAGTGTTGGACTAGTTCACTATGGTTTCTGTGTTTTGATTTCTTTTATCTCAATGCATCCTTAGACTGAGTAATTGTTTTTGTTTCAGTTATGTTTCCTGTTTTGGTCACAAATTTGAACTCCCGGTTAGTCTGCTTTAGCTTGGTACGTATGGAATTAGTTTCTGCATTTAGTTTTACCATAGTGACAAGTGGAAACGATTAACTTTTTTCTTTTCTTATCTCATTTGGTTCGGAAAGAAAGACGAAAAACGTTTCAAAAATGTTACCCGAAAGTACCGGTCTAAAAGATGTTGCCGACATGTCAGCTTTTGAGATTAAAGATAGCAAAAAATGTTGCCTTTTGGTTCTTATTGTCTAATGAATTTCATTGATAAAACCAAACAATTAGTACACAACATATGGCATACATAAACCACGAACATAAACAATGCTCAATTCTGAACCTACAAAGCAAAGAGGATGACACACTAAACTATTATTCATAGCTTTGATCTAACTTTTCACCTGACCACCTTAACAAGCACAAAGCACTCGAGTGTTCCGTACCGAATTGAGTCTGACGATCCTTGTTTAACAAAGATAAAACCATCAGGACTTCAGATTTAACTTTGGAAAAAAGATTCAAACAGCAAAAGTGTGGACTAGAAGGAAGTAGTGCAAGTCTAGAAGAGAGAATTGAAGTTTTTTTTTTTTTGAAAAAAAGAGAGAATATGAAGTTACACTATCTGTCAATTTAAATTTAGTACTCTTTGACTTCTCAAATATTTCTTTTCTATATCCAAATTAAATAAATCTAATCTCTATTTTAAAGAAAATATAAAATAACAAATTTTGTATAAAATAAAAATAAATTATTTAATTTATAATGAAAATATAAGTTTTAAATAGCTAAAAGCCTAAAACTATATGTAAATATAAAAAAATGTTTAGAAAGTAATATGTGTCATCAGTAGTCCTCGTTTTCTACTTATTCAACATCAAATAATTTACATTATCAAATTTCATTTTTCAATATTCTCATATAATGATTCAATTATTGAATCTTTTATTTAACACTTCATTGTATTTAAACTATCTACAAAGGGTTAAAAGACTCAAAACTTTCAACGCTTTACTTTTTTTATTTTCAACATTTCACTTCATCTTCTCTTTCTTCCATCTAATTACTCAATATTTTTTTTAAAAAATTAGATTCTACAATATTTTGTTTAATAAAATTTAACACCTTATCCCCACCATTTTATTTTATATCCTTGTTTTATTTATAAATTTTGTAACTATATACTAATAAAAACAGATTAAAATAAGTTTAAATAAATAAAATAGATAATTTTGTAATATCCTTTTATATTTTTAACTAATTTCAAATAGTTGAAAGAAAAGAAAAAAAAACTATTGTTGAACATCATATCACAAATAGAATATTTTATATTCCAAATCAAATAAAACAAGTATCTTCTTACATAGTATGAAATGATGAATTTTGGTATAAAATTTATATATATAGTATTAGTAATACAATGGAAGAATTGATGTCAAATAATTTGGATGAAAATATCTAAATATCCCAATAACCAATAGAAAGACAACATATTGTTTGATATATAATTTAACTTAAATTAACTTTTATCTCAATCAAATATTCGATAAGATGCAATTCATATCATCTTTTCTCATTATTCAAGTCACCATTGTAAATTGTCTTGATAATTCATTTGAAATAAAGTTTGCCCTTTAAACCTTTTGATTACGAGCTCATTATAATCACTAGAATTTTGAATTTGTCTTATCCAGTTCTTTTCTACCTACTCTTCTAAGAGAAAACTATAAGATTTGTTATAAAAAAAAATGCCTCTATATGATTTATGATCATGAGATTTTAAAACAACCCTTCCTTTCAAAAAGTATATTTTGGAAAAAAGAGATGAAATAAGCCATCATTACGGTAGCCGAAGAGGAAACATTCACATGAAAGCGTAAGGGATCTTATTACATTCTAAGAGATACACATACCTCTTTCTACTTCTCTCTCTCTCTTTCTCCCCCATTGCCAAAGTATCTCTCTCTCTTGCCCAAACCACTCATTGTCTTTACTCTCTCGCAGGTCATCATTATTAATGAGATCCCTTTGAGCTTGTTGCTGCTTCTTTGTCTGTTTTTTTCTCAAAAACGGGTCTTTAGATATCCAGGTTGGTTTCTTGGATCTGGGCTTGTTCAAAACCTCACTCAAAGCTACTTCCATTTAATGGGTTTTGCTTAATCTTCCAACTCTTAAAAAGTTACAATTTGTCAGTTTCTCGAAAATCTTTTCAACTTGTTTAGAGAGTAAGAAAGTCAGATTTAGTTTGTGAAGAGACCAAAAAAAAAACAAAAAATGGCTCCTCCAAGGTTCGGTTTTTCAGATTTGTGGGCGAAAGAAACGAGGAAAGGCACACCGGTTGTGGTGAAAATGGAGAACCCAAACTACTCCATCGTCGAAGTAGACGAACCAGACGGTTCGTTTAGACCAATGGAGAGGACCAGAGGCAAGAACGCTAAGCAAGTGACTTGGGTTCTGCTTCTCAAAGCTCACAAAGCCGTTGGCTGTCTCGCTTGGCTAGCCACAGCCTTCTGGTCCCTCCTCGGTTCGGTCAAGAGCCGTCTCTGTTTCACCAACCGGCTCGGCTCTGAGCGGCTTGGCAGAGACAGATGGCTTTTCTCAGCCATTAAGCTCTTCTTAGCTGCTTCCTTGTCGGTTCTTGTGTTTGAGTTAGTTGCTTACTACAGAGGATGGCATTACTTCGACAAGAGCCCTAACCTTCATATTCCGACAAGCAAACTTAAGATCCAGAGCTTGTTCCATCTGCTCTACGTTGGTTGGTTGAGCTTAAGAGCTGATTATATAGCTCCTCTTGTCAGAGCCCTCTCCAAGTTCTGCATTGTGCTGTTCCTTGTACAGTCTGTAGACCGTTTGATTCTTTGCTTGGGCTGTTTTTGGATCAAGTTCAAGAAGATTAAGCCGAGAATCATCGATGGAGAGGCTTTTGCAAGTGGTGATGTTGAAGGAGGATCAGGATCTGAGTATCCAATGGTTCTTGTTCAGATACCAATGTGTAATGAGAGAGAGGTAATGGGTGTCTTGATAACAAAAGTATCAATCTTTACTTTTAGAGATACCAATGGAAGTTACATTCTTTGTGTGCAGGTGTATGAGCAATCTATATCTGCAGTGTGTCAGCTTAACTGGCCAAAAGATAGAATGCTGATTCAGGTTCTTGATGATTCGGACGATGTAAGCATCCAGGAGTTGATTAGAGCAGAGGTTACTAAATGGAGTCAAAAAGGTGTCAATATAATCTACAGGCATCGCTTGGTTAGAACCGGATACAAAGCTGGTAACCTCAAATCTGCAATGAGCTGTGATTACGTGGAAGCTTACGAGTTTGTTGCCATTTTCGATGCGGACTTCCAACCTAACTCTGACTTTCTCAAACTAACAGTTCCACATTTCAAGGTCTGTAAATTAGTATTTAGTTTGTTTTGTTTTGAAGCTGCTTTTAACTTTTGCAAATGTTTTTTTTTTTTTGCAGGAGAAGCCAGAGTTAGGTCTGGTTCAGGCTAGGTGGGCGTTTGTGAACAAAGACGAGAACCTGCTGACTCGTCTCCAGAACATCAATCTGTGTTTTCATTTTGAGGTTGAGCAGCAAGTTAACGGTGTCTTCTTGAACTTCTTTGGGTTTAATGGAACTGCTGGAGTGTGGAGAATCAAAGCCCTTGAGGAATCTGGAGGCTGGCTTGAAAGGACAACCGTTGAGGATATGGACATAGCTGTCCGAGCTCATCTCCATGGATGGAAGTTCATATATCTCAATGATGTCAAGGTACACTATTATTGATGGTGTTTCTTGTCACAGTTTCATGAAAAATGTAAAATTTGACTGAACTGAGTTTTAAAAAACAAAAAAACAAATATGTTAGGTTCTTTGTGAAGTTCCTGAGTCATATGAAGCATACAAGAAGCAGCAACACCGATGGCACTCAGGTCCTATGCAGCTGTTTCGCTTGTGCCTTGGTGCAATCTTGACCTCTAAGGTATATATAAAGAGTTTTTATGGTTTTGTGACCATTTTATATAATTTAATACTCCCTCCGGTTTTTTTATTTAAGTCGTTTTAGAGAGAAACTTTTTTGTTCCAAATTATATGACTTTTTCAGTTTTCTATATAAAATTTACTAACAACTAATGTTATTTGACCAATGATAATATACATTTTATTTTATTGTTGGTTGGATTATGGTTAAATAAACAACTAATGTGTTTTTGTTTAGAAAATGTAAGCAATTAATTATTTTATTAATCTATGTGTCCAAATCTTAAACGAATTATATTAAAAAAACAGAACCAGTAATAGTTTATTTGTCTTATTTGCAGATTGCAGTGTGGAAGAAAGCAAATCTGATACTTCTTTTCTTCCTTCTAAGGAAGCTCATACTTCCTTTCTACTCCTTCACATTGTTCTGTGTGATCCTTCCAATCACCATGTTCGTTCCAGAGGCAGAGCTTCCCGTTTGGGTTATCTGCTATGTACCCATATTCATGTCGTTACTCAACATCCTTCCTGCTCCAAAGTCTTTCCCTTTCATCGTTCCTTACCTCTTGTTTGAGAACACAATGTCAGTCACCAAGTTCAACGCCATGGTGTCTGGACTTTTCCAACTCGGCAGCTCTTACGAATGGATTGTGACAAAGAAAGCAGGAAGATCATCGGAGTCTGATCTTTTGGGTCTCGCCGATAAAAAGATGCCACCGAGCCAGCTGGTTAGAGGAGTTTCAGACAGCGAGCTCTTGGAGATAAGCCAAGTTGAGGAGCAGAAGAAGAAACAAACAGTTGCCGTGAAGAAAACCAATAAGATATTCCACAAAGAGCTGGCTCTGGCTTTTCTTTTGCTGACCGCAGCAGTTAGGAGTCTGTTGGCCTCGCAAGGTGTGCATTTCTACTTCCTGTTGTTCCAAGGCCTCACTTTTCTTCTTGTGGGACTTGATCTCATAGGCGAGCAGATGAGTTGATGATGGTTCAAGATGCAGTGAAACTGCTCGGTGAGTTTCCTTCTATTTGCTAATGTTGGAGCGCATAATTTGTAGGAAATTTATTTTGATTTTAAATTTGGTTTACATCTCTCCATTTGTGATTAATCCTTGTTAGGTTTAGAGTTTAAGCTACATTTATACTCACCCCTATCTCTATATATGTAGTATCTACAGGAACTTGTTGTTTAATGTCCGAGTTACATTGCTGTTACACAAGACTTACATCTATCTTTTCTTTTTCATTCTCTCAAGAGTTTAAAGAAGAAACTAAAGGGAAACATTTATCTGATCTGACAAATCACAAAACTAAAACATATAGTTTTATTAAAAAAAAACATATAGTTTTCTTTGAAATTGAACTCATTTGAGTCTGTCAAAACATGAAGAGAATGTTGTCGGTTTAAATTAGAAGAAACATAAAGCATTTTCGCGGAGACAGAGATGTCTGAATATTAATAATGGGCATCAACTCGATGATGTATGGGGAACCAAAGGAAACTGACCTTATGGGCAAGTTGATTAAGGTTCTAGTGATCATAGCTTAAAACTCTTTGATTATCTAGTAACTATTAACTATTTGAAAACAGTTTATTATCCAAAGTATATAATCTGGAATCTGAATTAAAAAAAAAAGAAGTCAGATGTATAGTCTATATTTATACAAACTGCTGAACATTTTTTATAATTAATTTCAAGCAGCAAAGTTTTTTCTTTCTCTTAACAAACTGATTTTTCTTAACTTAAAAAAAAAAGAGAGATTAATATCAAAAAAACAGTTAATCTGCATCCACAGAGAAATCCGGTTCTTCCGGTTTAGGAAGCATCGGTACTTCCACATCCTTCATCTTACGAGAAGCCCTCCTCGTGTTCTTAGCAAACCTCGAAGCAAGCACCGTCGCAGCGAAATGCGGTTTCCCAATAGAAGTGTGATGACGCGACGACGGAGTACTGCACTGTCTCTCTTCTTGCTGACTCATTATCTCCTCGGCGGCAGCAGCCGCAAGAGCTTCTTCTTCTTCGTAAGAAGAGTACGACTCAGCCAAGCTAAGACTCTTGGCCAACATTCTCCTCTTATACCGTCTCCAAGCCACCTGTACGAAGCAAGCAGCCCATGTTCTCCACTGGTGAGAGTAGTAACGGAACGTGTGCTGCAGCTTCTTGCTATGTAAACGTCTAAACTGGTTAGCCACAAACTTGAGATCCTCTGCTTGTAATGCGAAGGCTTCGACTTCTTCTAGAGCTCGCACCGTTCTCGTCGAGGAAGGTAGGTTTACTTTTGATTTTGGGAGTAGTGCCCATGCAAGAAGCTCTTCTCCGCAAAACTCTCCTGGTTTGAGCGTGATTGAGTTGAAGAATCCTGTTCTGCCTCCGTTGGTCGTCGAGCTTTCGAGCTTTCCGCGGATGATGAAGAGCATTTCCGTCACTGGATCACCTTCCCGTACAATGTAGTTCCCTTGCGTACTTAGAGATGACACTAAACGTTCGCATATCGCGTCTAGTAACTGATCATCCATTTGTGCAAATAGCGGTACCTGAATACATGACCAACTCTAGTTATATATTTCGATGATATATAAACTTAGACGAGCTTCCAATTTAAAACCAATTGAAAATGACGAGATTGATCCTATAAAAGTCTCGTCCAATTTCAGGCGTGGGACTTTTTGTCCCTTAATACACTTACACGACGAACAAGGTCGAGACAGAGATGTCTTTGGATGTCTCTTCGAAGATCTGCAGGTAATGAATGAAGAATGGTCTCTTCATCAACTCCTCTAGTAGCTAACCATTTGTACTGAACGAAACGTCTAACTCTTTCTCTCAGGTTCTGAGGTAGCTGACGATGTCCCATCCATTCTTCTGTGTCTCTTCTCTTCAGTCTCCATTCCTCTAGCCTCACAGTGATCGATTGCAAATACGTCTAAATACATTAACCAAAAAAAACAATATCAATGAGATAAATCGACTTTGATGTTGTTATTACTAAATAACAAGATTTCACTTAGTTCCTCTTTTTTTTTACCTGCATGTTTCCGATTAAAAGAGCAAACAAAACCAGACCAAAGATAGCCACGAGGATAGCAAACATGGTCTCAAGAACAGAGGTGCTTGTATCAAGATTCTGTCCGTAAGAACTTTTAAACAATAAAACTTGTGTCAGAGAAAGGAAAAAAAAAATGCTAAAGAGACATTGAAGAAAGTGTAATGAAAAAATCAGTTGCAAAAAAAAAAAAAGAAAGTGTAATGAAAGAATCTAACCTTAGATTCTGCAGGCCAAACCATAAGCAATACAAATATTTCTCCAAGAAGGGAGACGAGACTACATTTTTAGTGAGAGCATCCGCGAAAATGCCGAAAGTGAACCGTATGTTATTTGAAGGATCACAGTTGCTGAAGACCACAGTTACATTCTGCCAGTTTTTCCTATCCTCTCGGTTCACTGCACCACAATCGAAGAAATCTGCAACACATCGTATTGGAACTAGTTCGTTATGACATTCTGCTTTCCAACACGTTGCTTGCCGCTCTATCGACAGTAGATACCACGCCGCACCAAGAATCTACACAAGAAGAAACTTAAGATTAAACCGAGCTTATTCTAGTGGTTCAGTGGTATCAGCTTCTAATGGTTCAATTGTTCTAAGATTAACCGAACTATTAGATCACAATGATTCAGCTTCTCAAACTTTAGATATAAGTCTATTATAACTAGCCTAGAGCAAAACTAATACATAAGAGTATGTATCTCACTAATTAAATTGAAAAAATAATAATAATAATAATTGAGGGCTCTTTTTTGTGTAACCGAAACAAACCGAACCAAATCAACCAAAGTTAAACCAACCCAAACCCCAAACCATGTTCTGTAGATAACCTAATCAGACTCATTTACTGGAGTCTCTCACTAATCAAACTCTCTGCTCTTGGGTTTGGTGAGATGAATCAGATTTAGCAGTAACTCACATGACTAGCGAGCATATACTGAAGAAGGTTGTAAGCAGCACCGGCCCAAGCGGTGGTTGTAACAACTCCGGTCGCTTTGATAATATCAGCGCTTAGAGGGAAAATAAGATAAAGCCTAGGAATGTATTGAACTAGAACAATGAGGACAAGTGCATTTGTTGTATGATCTGAGTGAGAGCTTCTGATTGATGGCAAGATAAACCAACTAACAATCTGCAAATCAAAAAGTAGACACACACAAAAAAAAAGTAAATAAAGATTCTGTTGTGTAACAAACCAAGTGGGGCCATTTGCTTTACTTAGTGGTGGGGCTTTTGCTGGAAACTCCTTACCAAACATAAAAAGACAAAGATTTGTTAGGTACCTGAGGAAGAGGCAAACAAGCGATGAGATCAACGATGAAATCTGATCTCAAGTATCTTCTAGCGATCAACTTTGGATCTTTCACAAGCTCTCCACGACCAAACACTCTTGAAGTACGAGAGACATAAGCTGTTCTGAACTTGATGAAAATGTGCAAGACATAGAAGAGATCCGCTAATGTTCTGAAGAAAGTAACTACGATTCCGAGCTTCAAATCTGTGGTCATACACGAGGACCGACCGGTGTTTTTGACCGAAGACAGGAAGAAGAACAAAGGGTCGACGTAAAGAGCAACGAGACACCAGAAGAGGAAAACTCTGTTCCATTGAAGCACTACGTCGCCACCAGGATCAAGAATCTTGTCTCTCTCGATCTCGAAGTTCTCGGGAAACACTTTGAATCCACCGAATCTTGGGAGTTTGAAGAGACGGGTTTTGTGACTCTTCTTTGTTGGGATTCCTAACTCTGGTTTTAGAAATTGAGTTGTTGGTGGTTTGAACATTGGCAATGGCTGACGCTTCTCTGTTGTTGCTTCTACGGTTTGTTTCTCTTCTCCGTAGAATCTGTGTCAGTCAGGCCCAAAAAAAATAAAAACTAGGGGTTTAACAATGAGAGAAAAAAAAAAAGACAACTGCAAATCTCTTTTACATCTGTCTTTCTCTGAAAATCAGTAATTAGTACAAACTCCCATCCAATAAAATGCAATGTTGCGAGAAAAAAAGGTAAGAAACTGAGAAAACTTGCAACAAAAGTAAAAAAAGGAAAGATATCAAAACTTTTTTGGGATTGCAAATGCAAAAAAAAAAAATGTAAACTTTTTCGAGAGAATCCAAATTTTTTTTTTCTTTTTCTTTTCTTTCTTAAAAATGTAAACCTTGTTTTTTGATGAAAATTAAGAACCTGACAGTATTGTCTCTTTTGAACTCCATGTTTTCGAAGCTGAAAGCAGAAGCAGGAAGAGCTTCTTCTTGTTCTTGTACTGTTAAGGCAATGAGAAACGAATCAGAGGAAGAGATATTGAGCTGACTTCTTCATGTCCAGAAAATATGGCAGAGAGATAGAGAGAGAAAGAGAGCATGGGCTGTGTAACAGATTTATTGAGTTTGACTTCACGTGAAACAAACAAAGAACTGAAGGTAGAGAAAGATTATTAATTAAACAGCTCATGTTATGCTCTCTGCCAAGGAGACGTAGAACGAGTGAAAGACTTCTACTTCTTCTTGTTGTCTTTGATTAATTTAAAAATGTTTTCTTGGAAATCGTAAGAGAAAGAGGGAGAGAACGAGAACGTGCGTCCCATTAAAGCCTAGTAATATTTTTTATAAGGAGATCGATGAACAACAGTTTCTGCCTTGGACGCTTCTCTTTGTAGCAGCAACACTCGTTTTGCGTAGAAGATCCATGAATCACTCGAACGAAAACAATAGAAAATTTTGTATTTATATGGTGATTATATAAAAATATATCGGTAAAGATGAGATTAGTTCTGACAGTTTTCTGATGCCTTTAGATCTCAATTATCCCTTCAGAATATTTTTTTCAATTATAAAATATTTTGCACTAAAGATTAATTAACTACGATGACGCGTTTATAACTTATAACTAAAGAGATTTGTACTGTTGTTAAAAAAAACAAAAGAGATTTGTTGTTATTTTTATAGTAAGATGATAAAAAGGAAGAATCGTTTGTGCTCACTATATGTTTCAATGTTTGTGATAGGCTCAATGATCGTTTGGACTCTTGTGGTCTCAAATCCGGATGTTTGGCCGACCTTTGCTTCAAAAATTCAAAAATTGAGTGGAGCTAGTGGTATAAATATTGTAAGAGCTAATGATTTCATCTTTTTCTTTGAGAAACAGCTAATGATTTCATTTATCATTACAAAGAATGGGGATTTTGCTTTTATACAAAACTTATGAGTAAGAATGTATGGAAAGCCATATAATGTAGAGTAAGTGTCATATATATATTTGAGACGATGATATCAGTCTATCAAATTTCAACCACTACGATTGAGGGTATCTTTAAATAAAATGACACTTTAAATCAAATTTCAACCACTACGATTGAGAGTGTCTTTAAATCAAATGACTCTTTAAATCAAGATGGTAACTCTGTATACATGAAGTTTATGCTTTTATGTTAAAATTGTATAGGAAAAGATTAGAAAATTAAGGTTCAACATTGTGTTGGTAGTTTAGTTTCGAATTTGATCTCTGGGTAGAGCTTTAAAATTGATTTATGTGAACAATTTGATTTCTTAGAAGCAAATAAACTTCAGGTGAAGATTGAGTTGTTTTTGTTTGGGAACACGAACACATTGATTTGTGAGCTGCTATGTTTTGATCTCTTCCTGGTCAAGAGATGGCTCTTAACGCGGCATTGCGGGATTTTTGGTTGATGAGGGATATTAAAAATTTAGTAGTTTTAAAGGCATCTGATCTGAGGATAACCAAAAGAAAAACGCTAGGTTTGAACCATAAACTAATCAACAGAGAGAAGACATTGATCACAACTGGATAATTTATTCAAAGCGTGATAAGTACCTGCCACTGGCAGTGTATAAAACAAAGAGACTCTTTTTAAGTTCCAAGAAAAAAAAGGCCGTAATGGTTTTTGAAGAAGGCAACATCAGAGCTGATGAAGTTTTCAAACATGCGAGGAAGTAGAAGCAGAAGCACATAGAAGATCCACAACGTTGTGAACTATCATGAAGATGTCAATCAATTACCGCAGGGCAGAGCAGAAAAAAACAGAGTTAAGCAACGAAGCAGAAGAAAAGCTAGGGATCCACAAGCTACTATGAAGATGACATTGCACTATTGCAGGTCAATCAAATTAACGAAGAAGCTTCATTGCAGAGCAGAGAAGCAGAGATAAGCAATGAAGCAACCCGAAGAAACTAGGGGATCCACAAACTATTATGAAGATGCCATTGCAGGTCAATCAATTAACGTAGGCTCAAGACTCTCAAGAGCAGAGTAGATAAGCAATGAAGCAGTAGAAACCCGAAGAAACCTCATACACAATAAAAACAAAACACTCAGAATTTCATTAATGCTTTTATGTCTTGGGGGTAGGGAATATTTAAAAAAGTACTTTACCTAACGGCAGACACAACTACGGCTTCATATCCGAACGCAAATAAGAAGCATGATCCAGCAATTCAAAAGTAGCACAGCACATCCAACACAGCTAAAACATGTTTCTCTTAGCGAGATTCACAGATACTAATTTCCATTAATCTGTCATCTTGACGTCCCAAGAAAACAGTTGGTTCCCTGATCCCTCAACACTCAGCTGCGGCTTCTACGCACATCTTTCAGACCATTTCTGCATAAAACAGATACAGAAACTTTATCAGTAACACGAACTTCTTCGTATTCAACACACAATAACATGTAGGAACAAATACACATGCAAAGATAATGAGGTTATCCTGTATACATACCCATTAGTATACGGGACCTCGTCACGTGCTCTGTAAGGTGGAGGTGACCTACTGTAGTTGCGACCACGAGGAGAAGGACTGCGACGTCTTGGAGGAGGGGGAGATCTTGCACGAGGGCTGTAACTCCTGTAACAAAAAATACAAATACAGTTTAACTTAACCGGTTCACTGACCTAGAAAAAATTACTAAAAATCGTCAATAACAAAAAGAACCTGCGCCCTCCATAGGTAGGGCTCTTTCTGTATCTTGGAGGACTGCGACTACGGCTGCGACCACGAGGAGAAGGACTGCGACCCCTCCTAGAGCCACCACCACCACGAGAGCGGCATTCACGCGCAAAGTGACCAGACTCTCCACACTCATAGCACTTCAAATCAGAACCACCACGGCCACGACCGCCATCACGGCCTCCACCACCACCACGGCCTCCACCACCACCGCCACGGTTATGAGACTGCTCTACTCTCCATCCATTCTTGCCTACCAAACAAAAAAACAATATTATCAAACTCTTAAAAAGACACATCAGCTGGAGTGTAATAATTTTGAGAGATTCTTATTGCTTACCATCTAAGTCACGGATGGCGTCGCGGGCATCCCTTGAGTCTTCGAAATCAAGAAAAGCGTAACCAGGTGGTCGTCTTGCAACCCAAACACTGCACCAATTATTATAAATACAAAACTTCAGAATCATAACATTTTAAAGGTGTAATCAGGTTTAAGCTAAAGGAGTGCACCTCTTGATGACTCCATAGACACGAAACTCATCCTCGAGTTCACGCTCTGTAACTCGCGGGTCCAAATTACCAACGTACACACGCGACATCTGTTCAAACTAAGATTATACGACAACGCTGTCAGATTCAACGAGAGAGATCCTATAGCAAACAAAACAGGAGATGAAGTTGAAAACGGAGATCGGGATCACCTGAAGAGATCAGTTGGTGGTGAGAAGAAGCGCAAACGGCGTGTCCTGGGTCGGGTGGAATTAGGGTTATCTAACTTGAGAGTGGAGGAGTGGGAATATAAACCAAAGAGACTTTTGGTGTGGGTCAACTTAAAAGTTCTCATTCCTTATTTTGGGCTCCAAATGGGTCTCTATTAAACTTCCTCTCTCACCAACATCACCTTTTTCTTTCTAACTCAATATCAACTTTCATTGATGAAAAGAAAAAGAAAAATTCCTATTTGATATTTAAATTAACTTGGTCTGGCAAAAACAGGAGATGGTAATGGCTATTATGATTTGATTTACATGCTATTTGTATGATGAAAGAGTTGTCACCACCTGGAAATTTTTTTATATCTAATTAACATTTTCCTACCTTTTTGTTAGTTTCCAGAGAACAAAACTTAAGTACAGGAGTTGTTTTGTTTCGTTCTTTACTGAACTCTAAAGTGAAAGATTCTCCTGAACTTACGCCATTAGCTTCACAAAACTCATCCCAACCAATTCCCAAAGCAACAGTTCCATCTCTTGTCAACAGATACGCAGACCATTCCCTTTTGTTTTCACCCAAAAGAGTTATCTTCCCAAGTCTGTTTATACCATTAGCCTTCATGAATTCACTGGGAAGATGCTGCAAAACAGTAGAACTTACCAATTATAAAATACAAAAGACAGAAGAAACTAACACATGTTTGAAAATGAACTTACCAGCTTACATGCTCTAACCTCTTCCGGTGTGAGTGTTAATGTGACCGATCGATTTTGGATTGCTGAGGATGAATCACTACTGCTTCCAGGTTCTGTGGAAACATATGCTTTTGAACTGCTAGACTCTGCACCTGACAATCTGAGCATACGAGTTTCCTCTTCCCATATTAACTCCATAGTAAAGGAATCGCCTGACTTAAGGTTGTTTGCTTCAGCAAAATCTCTCCAACCATTTCCCAAACTCACTCTTCCTTTTTTGTCCTGTTGAACTTTTGACAGCCACTTTCTACCATCTCTACCCAACAGATATATCATTCTGAGCTTGTTCATGCTATTCTCTCTCGCAAATTGTGCTGGAAGACCCTGGAAAAGGGATCGAAAGGAGAATACATATAATACTAATCCTCTGAAACAAGAAACTGTTTGATAAACTTACCAGTCTACACTGTATGAAACAGGAAGGTGTAATCTTTAATATCACGAATTGTTTTTTGCTTGATGAAGTTGAATCTCTCCCTCTCACATGATTCTTTTCTTTTTCCATTGACCTGGTCTGCTCTTTACTATCGTTCTCTCTGTTGTTTCTCTCCTTGATGACTTTCCCACAGCTGCTACGTTCTATTGGAGGAGGAGACTTTTTCTGGTTTGTTTCTGAACATCCTCCTTGTCCTCTGTCAAAGCTACATTCCTCAGGGCACAAGCTGAGCACAGGAGTTGTATCTTCCCAAATCAACTTGAGAGTGAAGGAGTCGCCAGTCTTTAAGCCGTTTGCTTCAGCAAAATCTTTCCAGCCGCCTTCCAAAGCCATGATTCTTTTTACTTTGTCGAACACCAATCGAGTCTGATGCCTAGTACCGTCTCTGCCCAACAGAGTAATCATCCCAGGCTTGTTGATGTCATTGTCCCTCGTGAAACTTTTTAAAAGACCCTGCAGACAATTCCAACAGCGTACAATAAAATTGTATCATAACAATAAAATTAACAAGAGCATCTCCAAGCTTAGTCTATTTTGACTCTAAATAGAGCTTGAAGTGAAAAAAAAAAAATCAATCTCACTCCAATTTCCACTTCACAAGAGTATCTCCAATCCATCTCAACTTTTTCCTCTATAATATCATTCTCTAATAGAAGAAAATATATCATTTTTTATAATAGAGAAACAAATTGGAACAATACTTATATTATTTTAGAGCATCTCCAACTCCACCATTTTGCTCTGTTTGAAGTAAAATCTACTCCAATTCCACTTCACTTTCTACTCTATAATAGTCCATAATAAAGATAAAAATGAGATAACTACAAAAGAATTTAGTAATGCATTTATACTCCATTTTCCACTATACACTGGAGTAGGGTTGGAGTAAAACTAAACTCCATTATGGAGCTACTATACTTTCAATGGAAAAAATAGAGTAATATATTGGAGATTTTTCTAATGAATTTTTTTAATCTTTACTCTTTTTTCATTCCAAAATAGAATAGTGAAACTTAACTCAATTATGGATTTTCTCCATTTTAAAAGTGAAAATGCAGTAATACATTGGAGATGTTCTTAAGCCTGAAACAAGGAACTGTGATAAACTTACCAGTCTACATTGTCTGACACTGGAAGGTGTAATCGTTAATGTCACAAATTGTTTTAGGCTCGATGGAGTTGAATCTCTTCCTCTCTTCTTTCTCTCCCATGACATGTTCTCTTCTTTATTATTCTGATCTTTGCTGCTATTGTCTATGTTGCTAGGATCTTTGAAAAGAGATTGTTTCTTGATAGCTTTGAAATACTCTTCTTGCTCACTATCACTGGTAGAATCTGCAGAGCACAAACTAAACGAAACGCCGGCCTCCATCAACGAATCCATTGAGCTGCAATCCTCTTCACTGCTCTCGCCTTGTATGTATTCATCTTTGCTGCTAGGTTCTGTGGAAAGAGATTCCCTCTCGCTCGCTTGCGCACAGTACCTTGTATCATTATTAGATTCTGTAAGGCCGAGACTGAGCACAGGAGTTTCACCGTTTCCCACTAGTTTAAACATAAAGAAGCCTCCTGGTTCTTGGCCGTTTTCTTCACAGAAATTCCTCCAACCTCGGCTCATGTAAAAAGTATCGGATGATTTGTTGAAGCTCAGATCCAATGTCCATGATTTTTCCCTTCCATCTACTAAAACAATCTTGCGGCATTTTCTTGTAAGACCATTTGAGCTTGTAACATGTTGTGGAAGAAACTGCAAACACCAGACTCAACACAAGAGGGAGATTAATTTACTTAAGGGTTTCTTTTGTATAGTTTCAGCATACAAGAGTCAGATGGGGAAAAATAAGAAATAATCAGAGAATGAAGCATTTAACAATGTTATTTCATAAATACACCTTCCACATGGAAACGAGAATAAATGAACTAAGTCATGCAACACAGCCAAATGCTGATGCGCAAATAATTCAAAAAAGGGATCAGATGACTCCTTGTTTAGTTTCAGTAATATAAAAAAAAACGTGAACAAACTCTTTCATTAGTTACATGAAAGCAGTAAAGATGGTAATGCAAATCGAACCAATCCAAATGAAACCAAACCCAAGTTGAATCTTAAAAATATATATAACAGAAGCTGTTCATCAAGCTATTACTATTAGTGAGGTGAAAGAGAAAAAGGAAAGACCAGTTTATCTGTGCGTAGACTAGAAGGCGTGACAAGAGCCACAAAGCAGGAGTTATCTGAAGAAAGTGGTTCTTCTGCTTCTGGACTTTTCATCTTCACTTTCTTGTTTCTGGGAAGCTCTGTAGTATCAGACCACATCTTAGTTGGACTGGAATCAAATAATAATAAATATAACAAGAGAATCTAAGAGAAGTGAAAATCACCAATGTCATCCTCCTCACATCTATCTACTTGTGTTCTTGGATACAGACGCTTCTTCAACAAAGTTTTATCTGATTCAAAAACCACTCAAATGAAACACTGAGAATCTCCAGAAACTAAGAAAAAAAAAGACTCACCACCACATGCAGGCGAAATGTCTTGAATCTCACAGCAATTTTGACCTAAATTCGAAACATGGAAGACCATATCTCCTTCGTATCTAACAAGAATGACGCCGCCGAAACGGAGATTATTAGCAACGGCGAACTCTCTCCAGCCCTGACCGAGTCTCCGGCCAGTCATCTTCGCTTTCCATGTTCTATCCGCCGCGTCGGATTTCAACTCCGCCGTCACGCTTGCTCCTCCTTCCTCCTCAATGTACTTGGAGAAGAAGTCTTCAGGAATCATCTACATAAACAAAACAACGAAAGGATGAATGTTACTGTGAATAAGCTGTTCGAGAGAGAGTGAGAGAGTGAGAGAGAGAGATGGTTACGAGGTGAGTGTGAGAGCCGGGAAGTAGTGTGTGGAAGAACTGTGGGCGAAGAAGAAGCCTTGAGTTCGCCATTTTCTCCAGTGTCGAAGCTTCGCTCTTCTTCTTCTCTTCTTTCAACAGATTAAAATGTTGGGCCTTAGCGAAATATATAATGGGTTTTGGGCCTTAAAATGTAGGGTGAAGCGTTTCAGCTTCTACTGCTCATCCTTCTAAATCCAACTCTCAATGAAATGGACAAGATATCCAGGTTTGCGTTTGCATCTATCTTATTAAAACAGGAATATTACAACTTCTTCTAGGTGGATTTTTAAAGATGGATCTCATATATTTAAATTAAATATCTCATTCTTTATATATAATACGTATCATAGTCTAACTTTACATTGATGTATTTCCTTAAATACAGTTTTTCTTTTTGTCCATATTCCATATATGATTTTTACATTTATTACATGTCGATTTAAATAAGATATATACTAAGAATACTAAAAATATTAATCGTTCTATAATTACCCTATACAATTCATTTTAAATTGATCAGTATACTTTCATTGGCCATATTAATTTTATTAGTACAAATAACATTAGGTAAATAAGTTATAGACACATACATAAATATATGACTATTCTTATAACTATGTTGGGCCTAATCTATTTTCTAAAACAAATAACACATAGCTTCATATATTGTATAGAATATATTAATATTGTATAGTATTATACTTATACAGTAATACTAAATACAAACCAAACTGAAATATAATATATATCAAAAATGCTTTGAACCATTAGACACAAAATATATTAGACCTCAGAGATCAAATTCATTTTAAAATTATGAAATAATTATTTTAAAATTTTAAATTTTGTAATGTACAAAAAAACATAAGTTTTATATAAAATTTTGTGTTACAATAAAAAGACACAACTCGCGATTGCAAAATATTATTTTTACATACGAAAGACAGTTTTGATATTGTTCTTTAAACACAAAATTGAATATACAAACTCGATACTACATAAAACTAAATAATATAGAATACATTTTAAAAATAAAACCCGTGCGGGTGTGCATATGTTTATATAATATATAAATATATTATGTTACACATATTTTCATATAAATAATATCCCAATGTAAGTTTTGTATGATAAATGTTGAAAATACAAAATATATAGCACTATATATTTTAAATAATATAGAAAAAAATACTTTACGTTATCATAAAATTTAAAAATCAAATTTAGTTATTAAATACATTGCTTATTTAAACACATTAGTACACATTGTTATTTATCAAAATTTTATATTAATACACATTGCGATCATGTATAACATTTAGTAAAAACAAAGATAAAAAATAATTGACTCCCGCTCGATCGAGCGGGTCATGATCTAGTTGGTTAGTAAATAGTAATAGTCTCCACTAGAGGAAATCCTCGCAAAATATGTGTATTCTAAATGATTGTTATAAAATTGTGGGATTGAGGGTAGGCCCGGGCATCCGGGTCTTCGGGTCGGGTTCGGGTCGGGTCCTATCGGGTTCGGATTCTTCGGATCCTAGAAATTTATATTCATATAGGTACCTACAATTTTTCGGGTCGGTTTTGGGTCAGGTCTTGTCAGGGTCCGGGTCGGTTCGTGTCTATAATTTTAATACCTGTAAAATACCCATAATTTTTCGGGTCTCTATCGGGTCCAGTTCGGGTTCGAGTATTTAAGCTCTGAAAAATATATGATATACTCAAATTTACTCAAATTAATCAATATTTGTCATATATATTTAAATATTTACAAAATAACTTAAATTGAACTATTAATAATTAATATAAAACATTTATGAACTCTAAATTTTATATTTTAAAATTTCATATTACTTAAAAATGTTATAAAATAATAATAAATATTGTTAATAAAAGATATTTCAACTAAATAAAAAATAATATATATAAAACAGAACACAAAAAATCATAATTTTGAATATACATGTTTTTAAGTCGGGTACAAATCGGTTCTTATCGAGTCGGGTCTATTCGGATCGGTTCTTTTCGGGTCCGGGTCTATTCGGATCGGTTTTCTTGGGTCTGGGTCTATTCGGATAAAAGAAATTTAGACCCAAAAGATACTTGTAAACTTTCGGATCGGGTTCGGGTTGGGTATTTTTGGACCGATTCCGGGTTGAGTTTTCGGGTCCAAGTTAAAATACCCAGGCCTAGGTATTAAAATCCGGATTTTGATTCATTTTTTTTGGTATTCCAATTTGTAAAAATTTTATAATTATTAGGTCAATTCTATTGTTTAAGTTGTTTATGTAGATTTTAAATTATTTCAAAAATTTATATATTTGTTATATTAAATCACTGAAATGTGTTTATCACAAGTATATAATTATTTCAACACAAAAATAATTTCAAATTTATTTTTTTGTTTGGTTTTATCTAGGATAAAAATGCCTTTTCATATATAAAAAGGTGTAAATTTTAAAAATAGAAAATAAAAACGTATTTTTCAAATTTCAAATCACAAATAATATATTTTCAAATTGTCCCATCTTTTTAACATGACTCAGCAAAGTTATATGTTAATTAAATATAAATTAGTCTATATTCTCATTTTGAACCAGTCAAAGTTTTTGCTTCCGCACTAATCCAGCATTACCAGTCTTCTTTTCTAATCTTTCATATTTAATAGATTTCTTTTTTTTTTGGTCTAATATTTAATATATATATTTCCTTATCTTTAAACACGATAATCGTTTTTAATTGGTACGAAAAGTAAACGGGATAAGGTTTAATTTGCCCACTTGTTTAATAAACTAATCATCCTACTACTTAACAATATATTTCCTCGTAGTACTTTCCATTTTTATATATAAAGTAAGTTATACACGAATATTTTTGTATATCTTTTGACTTATTATTGCAAATCAGCATCTTATTTTCCGATCAGTTTGATCTGTTCAAGATTTTTTTTCCTTTTCCGATTTATAAAACAAATCTTAAAACGAGAATAATTCGAGAAACATAAATAAGAACCGGATAAGGTCGAGATATGGTCCCGATAGCGACCACCTAACTTTTAAACGGAGACAGTAACCCGAAACGTCCGCGAAGGGTCCGAAACTAAGCCAATAGACTTTCGCCACGTCATCAAGACCGTGTCAATCGTCAAAGTTAGCGTGCCTCGGACTATTATTCCCATATTGAAAACATGTGCGTGTCTGCGTCTACGCATATTAGCCTCATAAATACGTATAAATAAATATACGTACTGTAGTCGTACTTATTCGTTATTAATATAAACTAGATCATGACCCGCGCGACCGCGCGGATTATTTTTTATTTTTTAACACATAACATATATTCTATAATAGTTAATATAATTTGAAGTTTGTCTTTTTCACATAATATGGTTTTATATAATTTCGAGTTTTATCATTGTTTAAGAAAAATGTTAAAACTGTTTTTTCTATTAATAGTTTTTCATTGGTGTATTAGAGATATAATTGTATGGTGAAAACACTAATATAATATCAAACAATACGATTTGGTTTTGACATTGTGCTTTTTGGGAGTTTTTTCTGAATGTTTTGCGAATGTCCAATGATAAATACGAAGGCAAGTACTTGTACACACATTTTAAGTGGGAGGAATTGAATATTTTCTAACCTATTAAGTTAGATATAATAAATACAAAATCTATTGACACCGAAATTTTAGGTATAGTAGAATAAACTTGGAGAAGAGGGTTTTCCATATTCATGATTTTCAAATCTGGCAATTTGATTGTGAATATTTGATTGTAACCGAGATTTTAGGTATAGTAGACTCAACTTGGTGAAGAGGTTTTTCAATAATCGATTTTTTTTAAAAGTATAAATTGATGTTTTTGAAATAAGAATATACATTAGTATATTCTATTCAATGTATATTCAAAGTAAACCTCAATTATTTGAGAATCAAAAAAATATATTCTGATATCTTTAGTATTGAGTTTTAAAAGTTATGTATCAAGCTATTAAAAATTTAAAGATTCATCAGTATTTGATGCCAAATAATTGTTTTTTAAATCCGATATTGTAGGTTGAGAGTTATTTGGTTAATTGAATCAATTGGTTTAGTTGTATAATGACTGGCTAAAGATTCGTGTAATTTTTGTAATATTTTGTCAACCTACTCGTGTAATAATATTTATATTTTTAATAACATGTGTAATATTTATTTTTATTTCTATCTATTTATATTTTTATTTTTAATAATTCAGACTCGTGTAAATATTGGAGACATTTATCGTATTCATTTGACTATAATAAAAGAGAGGTTTATTGTATTCATTTGACTATAATAAAAGAGAGGGATTGTTATATTTGTACTATGATATAATATAAATATGATAATGTGAGTATACTCTAACGAAAATAATAGATATTTTGTTTAATAGATGTATATAATGTAAGACATAGATCTTATTGTGGAGTTAATTAATAGATGGTTGATATCTAACTCTTTAAGGAAATATTTAAATGAAAGGTTAGATTAAGAATAATAATGTGATGTCCAACTTAAAAATCTACCTAGAAGAAGTTATAATGTTTCTGTTTTAATAAGATAGATATAAATGAGAAATGATCCATTATCCATCTTTATTCCATTTTGTCTCTCGATCAGCGGTGTTTGTTTGATTGAGCTTTCTTCTCTCTCTCTTTCTTGATCGTATCGTTTTGAGAAAAAAAATATTCCTTAAACCAGCGCCGATTATCGGAGGATTAGATGGAGGTTATGGTGGGTTCATCGTTTGGGATCGGTATGGCGGCGTGCGTTAGGGATCGTGTCGGTGTTTCGGCGCAGGATAAGGCCGTACCGCCGCCGGCTCTGTTTATGGCGGGTGAATCGGGACGAGGTGGATCTCAGATCGGGCTTGCGAGCCGTATCGGGTTAAGTATGAGTCGTAGTAAATCAGGGGAGGAATCGTCGGAGGATAGCTCATCGTCGTCGATCGGAGAGATCAGCGAAAACGAAGAGGAGGAGGAAGACGACGCCGTTTCGTCCCATGGAGAAGGAGGAGGAGCCCTTGATTCGTTTAGTTCCTCTTTAGAAGACTCTCTACCAATTAAGTAAGTTTTCGATTTATAAAAACCAAAACAGAGGTTCAAATAACTATTTGAGATGATTTACAAAACCATTGAAATATTGTCTGAATACTGATATGTATGTTTTGTCTGAATACTGATATGTTTGTTTTGTTTTGTTTTGATCAGGAGAGGTTTATCGAACCATTACGTGGGTAAATCAAAATCTTTTGGGAATTTAATGGAAGCGAGCAACATCAAGGCGAAGGATCTGGAAAAAGTAGAAAACCCGTTTAATAAGAAGAGGAGGTTGATTATTGCTAATAAGCTGAGGAGCAGAGGAAGATCTATGTCAGTTTCCAGTTTCTACACTTGGCAAAACCCTAATTCTACGCCTTTACTTGCACTACAAGAACCCGATAAAGTGGATGATAATCAAACTGTTAGTTTGTTTGAGAGGAGGAAGATGATGATGCAGAGTAAGAAAGATTTGATGGCTCAGACTCAAAGTTGTTTCTGTCTTAGTAGTTTGCAAGAGGAAGATGATGATGTTGGTAGTGGTGATGATAATGAGTGATATAATTCTCAGTTTTTAATTACAGAAAAATTTAGTGGTGGAAGATTTGATTTGTGAAGGATATTATTATTTATTGGTAACACATTAAAACTACTTTCATCATCTTTTTGTGTCTGATAATATGTTTAAAATCATCTGAAATTTATTTTCACAGTTGTCGGAAAGCATCATATATGATACCTCTCAAGTTTTGTGGAGGTTGATGAGGATCTATCGTTGTCTGGAGTCCCTTCATATTTTGAAACACTATGGTGCATTCATTAACATTGGCAAAATCAGCGGAGTTCTGCATATCAGTTAGATCAATCATGAGTCATGACCATGTCTAAGATTATTGCGTTTCACAACTGTTCATTAGTTCGGTGACACTTTGAAGTTCAACCGAAGATAAAATTTTGGATTTGTAGTTCTGTTACATGTTATGCTACTAAGCCACGAGGGTGACAGAATAGTATGTCTCTCCACCAAAAGGCTGGATGGAGTCAACACCACAGTGCCGGCTCTTGACATGTGCTGAAGGTGCCACAGCACAGGGTCCAATCTTTTTATTACATATTTATTTCATAATTAAAGGTCCAAAATTGTTCAGATTATTAATATTATTGTAGTAAAATATGAAAAGTACACGTTAAATAAGGGTCTTTTTTTACAGTTTAAACAGGGTCCATAACAACTTGGAGCCGGTGATATTATTTGTAACCCACCACAAATGAGAGACTTATGTGGTCTGTTTGGGTGTGGTTTATATGAACTATGAAGTGAATCGTGATAGATAATTGGAGATAAGCAGAGCGAACTACACTGATTTCCGAAGGGACACTAATACACAAAAGCTCACTAATATGTAACTCCTACGAGAGACATTGTCCCAATTATACTTTTTATTTGTTCTAGTATTACAATGTCTATAATTCAATGGAACGGCTTTATCCAAGCCCAAACAGATCAAGACCTGGGCCTGAAAGTATCGGTCAACAATGTTATCTTTTCGAACATTTATTTTGGACGTTTCAAAGTATTTGAGGTAGACCATAAATGTAGAGATCTTGTAATTTCGATCTTAAAAAATCTAAACATTATTGAGGTTTCTCATTAAACAAATATTAGCCTTTATTTATAGAATATAAGAATCTATCTTATTAAAGCTGAAGTACAAATTCGGTGTGTTTGGATATTTGGATAAGAGTATTAAAAAAAATTGGTGTGTTTGGAAACATAGATTGTAGTCTTTTAAAAAAAAATTTGTTTGGAAACAAAGATAGTAATATTAAATAGAAAAAAATAATGGGCTTAAGTTATTAAGTCCATTATAAAAGAATGTTGTCAATATATATAAGAAAAATACAATACAAAGCTCAATTTGAAATACCAATTCAAATTATGGTTTTTATATTTCATATTAAATTTTTAAAATATAATATATGTAATTATTTATATGATGATACATATTAAATACTATTAATTATATCATTACTTATATGATGGTACATATAAAATACGATTAATTATATGATGAAATTATACGATATATAATAATGACGAAGGATGGGTTTTCAGACATCCATACGGGTTTAGTTCTGATCAGTTTGCGTTTCTGGTTTTCAAGGTCAAATATTTCAGTCCTATTAGGATGTTTCTAAATTTTTGTTTGACTTTGATTCGGATCTTTACGGGTTTGGTTTGGGTTTGGATAACATATTTAAATTATTTTTAAAGTTTTAAATCACTATATATTTAAAATTTCTCAAAATCTATAAATAAAGTAATATATTACCTATAAATTTAAATAACATATGTCAGAATACCTAAGATTAACATATCATTTGGTTTGATTTAAAATTTTGGATACAAAATCAATAATTATTTTAAGTATTTTTGGTGATTTGAATATACTTTAACTATTTCAGATATTTGTTTTTAACTATCTATATATATTTTCAAGTATTTTAAACCAATTTAAAGGTATCATTCTTGATGTTTTATATACATTAAATACAAAAATAATTAATATATAAATATATAAATCTATTTTTAGATAAATTCAGGTACACGAATACTTCGGTTCGGATCCGATTCGGTTCTCTAACTAACAAAATTTTGAATAATTCAAATATTTAATCAATTTATGTTCAGGTTTGGTACTATATTTGCGGATTGGTATCAGTTATGTTCCTCAGATTCATTTTGCCAAACCCTAATAATTACATGAAAAACAAATATCATCATATTTTTAAAAATATACATCCGCGGAGGTGCAGAGATCAAAGTATAATCATTTATTTTAACAACAAGCCAAATAAATATGTTGATTGAAGAGCGAATAAAACAAAATTAGAGAAATACATAGTTTATCAGAGGCACTCTATATGTCGAATTTATTATAATGAAAATTTTATTAAAATAAATAAATTCAATAATTACAAACAAATAATATTTTTATAAAAGTGAAAAATAATACCCGCGCTTTCGAAGCGCGGGTCAAAATCTAGTAAATTATTAATTTCAAATATTTAGCATATATATGTATGCGAGATATCCAAAACGGTTTGAAGATTCTAGGAGTTTCCAAGTATACAGAGCAAGTTTCTATGTTTGGATGATAGAGGCGACTCGTCATAACTCGGAGAGATTGCAAATCGAGAGATTTCAGCTTATATGGAATCAAGATAAAGATAAAATGTATTTGAGATGATTTTGTTTCCATACTCTCCTTGTCATTTAACTCCCATTACTCTCTCTAGCTCTTATATAAAGAAGGATGGTTTCTCCATCTCTTTCATCCACTTCTAAACACAAGCCAAACGAGATAAAAAAAAGTTTCAATCTAATCTTCTTTTAATTGTTGAAATGGCGCCATCAGAGATGAATGTGGAGAGAATGGGAGAAGATGATATGGTGGCTACCCCAAACGATGGGAAAATGGCATACGTCACCTTTTTAGCCGGAAACCAAGACTATTGGATGGGTGTAGTTGGTCTAGCCAAAGGACTCCGTAAAGTGAACTCGGTTTATCCTCTCGTGGTGGCGATTCTTCCAGATGTGCCAGAAGAGCATCGTCAAATCTTGGTTGCTCAGGGTTGCATTGTCCGCGAGATCGAGCCAGTTGTTCCGCCAGAAAACCAAGCCGGTTATGCTATGGCTTATTACGTCATCAATTACTCTAAGCTTCGTATATGGGAGGTACAATCTTACTTCTTATACAGTATATATGATATTTGTATATCATTTAAAATTTAGGTCCGATCTAGTCAATTTATCACAAAACTCATATATCTATTTTATCATATGACCGTATCTTTCCTTTTCATGCTCTTGTAAACAAAGCATGCGTCACCAATTAGATATATTTAAACGTTGGATTTTATGATTGTTATTTTTTTAAAATGCAGTTTGTGGAGTATGAAAAGATGATATATCTAGATGGAGACATACAAGTGTTTGATAACATTGATCATCTTTTTGATTCTCCTTCTGGCTACTTGTATGCCGTTAGAGACTGCTTTTGTGAGGGTAGTTGGTCCAAAACACCTCAATATGAAATTGGTTACTGCCAACAGTCACCAGAAAAGGTGAGATGGCCAGTGGAGACTTATGGTCCTCCCCCGCCAATGTACTTCAATGCTGGTATGTTGGTCTTTGAGCCAAACCTTCTCACTTACAAGGATATCCTTGAAGTTGTTAAAGTCACTACTCCAACTTCTTTTGCTGAACAGGTCAGGTTTTATTTTAAGTTTTGTTTTTCATTACTCGATGTTGCTATATATATTTTAAGACTAACATTCTTGTTTATTTCTGATAGGACTTTCTGAATATGTACTTTAAAGACATTTACAAGCCAATTCCCACCACCTACAACCTCGTAATGGCTATGCTTTGGCGTCATCCTGAACATGTTGACCTTGATCAAATCAAAGTTGTTCATTACTGCGCCAAAGTATGTTTTATTTTCTTTAAAACGTCAATATTTTCTTAACACATATATAGTTACTAAAGTGCTATATATTTTTGTAATTAATTTTAATAGGGCTCAAAGCCTTGGAGATTCACTGGAGCTGAAGAGCATATGGATCGAGAAGATATCAAAATGTTGGTGAAAAAATGGTGGCAAATTTATGATGATTCGAGTTTGGATTACAAGAACTTTGTTGAGACTGAGTTAAAGCTTAACCCGATCATCACAACCCTAGCTTCCAAGGAACCAGTCGGTGATTGCCTTACCAGCCTTGCTCCCTCAGCCGCATAAACAATCTTTATGTGGAGTCTCTACTTTATGTCATGTTCTGTTTTTCCTTTTATTTCAAGGTTGAGCTATATATATAATTTCTAAAACTATATATGGCAACCTTTTTTGAAGTTTTATGTTTATGCATCGAGCGGTTTTGGTCTTGTGTTTTTGTCAATGACAACAACCTCGATCGCCCTCCTTGCTTTTGTGTTTCACTCTCTTGTTAATCATTTACCAATAACAAGAAGAGAATGCTAGTTTGAATTTAGTTATGTTTTTTTCTTTTTTTCTATTTTCGCAAAACCAGCTTAATAATATTTTAATAATTTGAGAATGTAACTTTGAATGTAGCTGAGATTGAATAATGCAGAAAGCAAAATACGAGACACACTTGTTTATTCAACGTTCACCACTTTCTTTGTTGTAAGAAATAATTATACTCACCGTGACTAGGAACTCCCACCAATCCACTAAAACAGCTCAAAACTCAATCTCTTGGTTCCGCTCTGCAATGGTGTTTGTTACTCACTCTCTGGTATGAGATATGTTACAACTTTTCTCAGATCGGAACTTAGCTGAATAAAGAACAAGATACGGCAATATACATGAGTTGTTTAGTGCTTACAACAATCTTTCACTCGTCAAGACCGTGTCCTTCTCTAAGTATCTACGAGCACACTTAAAATCAAAGGGATAAAGGAACATATCTCTTCAAATATCATGTTGAGGATTTTGAATGCGTGTTTTTTCCTAAAAACTTTGTCATTGGCAGAACTGGCAATAAATATCTAGGTACGGATGAAAGAAGAATAAAGATCGTTGCATTTCGAAGCTGCTCTCTATAGCCTCAACGTGACTCGGGGCAAGATTGAGCAGGTTCAGTTGTTAGAAGTTGCATCTTTGGCTCGTGTCGTTCCATTCTAAAATTTCTCAGCTATTTACACTCATTCTAATATTAATTCGTGTAAACCTTTCACGTAACTAAGCCAAGCGAATCAACCATATACACTCAAGTCCTTGAGACAAGTATTATATAATCAGACATAAAGCACGTGACAACTAGCAGGTGAAAACTGAGCACCACGAGCTTGAGGAGACGACGTGATCATCATCCTCCACACAACACTGAACTCCCCGTTTTGCCCCTCGCTCACTCTACCTTCCGCCACGCTAAGCCCTTCGCCCACCACGAAGACCCGGTCTTCCACTCCCGCCACCGCGAAAGGACGCCGCATCGCCTCCCTGGGAAGCTTCTCCCCACTCACGTACGTCCACGTGTCGTCGTCCGAAGAGTAAACCTTCATCGGAAAATCGCCGTGCTCCGAGATCACGAACAGCCTCCCACGGATCACGACGCTCACGCCCGTCCACCCTTCCTTCATCCCGCCGCTCATCTCTCGCCACGTGTCTTCATCTGGATCGTACACCTGTCCCATCGGCGGAAACATGAACGGCCACGCCCAGCCTTCCGTCACCAGCATCTCTCTCCCCACCACGGCGGAGTCGTACTTCGCCAGCACCATCGGGAGCTTCGCGGACTCCTTCCACGTGTCGCTCTCCGGATCGTACGACTCGACGTCCTTCGTCGCTTCTCCTCCTCCGTGCCCGTCCAGACTCCCGCCGACGGCCATGATTCTGCCGTCGAGGTTCCCGGAGACGAAGTGCGTTCTCGGACTCAGCATCGGAGACGCGAGCGACCATCGGTTCGTCAAGGCGGTGTAGACGACGGCGGAGCGGGAGGATTCGCCGCCGCCGAGGACGAGAAGCTTTCCTTGGCGTGGGATCGACGCGCAGGAGAGCGCGTGGGGAGACGAGATCTTGGCGAAAGAGGTGGGCATCGGAGGTAAAACGAACCAACGGCCGGATGAAAGATCGAGGGACTGCCATTGGATCTTGGCCGTTGATTTGTTGAAGGAGAAGACGAAGAGGTAAGGAGAAGAGATGGAGAGAGATTGCTTGGAGTGGAGGAAGCTTGGGCTGGTGATTGTTGTGTTCCAAGAAGATGAAACGGAGCGGAAGAGAGCGTGGTATGGGTAAGGGAGACGAAGGAGACAAAGCTCAGCGATCTCGTTGGGTAAACCTGGGATCAATGGCTGAGTCGTTGTTCTTGTTTCTTCTTCTTGTTGATCAACAATGTCGGTTTGTGTTTCTGTCATTGTTGTTTCTTGAGAGAGAGAGAGAGAGAGAGAGATTCAGAGATGCAGAGAAGAGAAATAAAAAAGGCAAATGCAGAGTTGTTGGTTAGTTGGTTGGTTGGTTAGAACTCACTGTTGTGGAGGAAACAAATTGCTAAAAGGTCGCATTCGATGAATGGGGGGAGGAGTCGTCTCGAGAAACTCGTTGTTTCAAACAAGTCCACGTTTGTGTGTCTGTGTCCATTTGCGTTGATGTCCGTACATTTTGAGATTAAGTGTATCTAGATTGGGACAACAACTTTTGGCAGACACATGTTTAGTTTTGCCGTCATTGCTTAATATAGTACTATTTTATAAAAAAAAAACTTTTATTAAACGGAAAAAATAAAAGAAAAGTACGTTATACAGAGTTTGCTTGTACATGCATTTTAATCAAGTAGTTAAAGAATTGTTTGTGTTATGACTTTATAGAAGACTAAGAAAACTGAATCAAATGTTACTCTCACATCTTCCTCCTTATTAGGGGAAAGTAGTAGTGTGTCCTGATAGGAATTTGGAATCTAATGGTTTCTGCTGATTTAATCAGAGCTCAATAGCATCAACTGACGAGGCCAAGCTCATATCATGAGGTTGAGAATAACATTTTGGTTTCGCAATGTTATGAATTATAGTATTAATCTAAACCAATACTTTTCCTCCACATTAGCATTGTCATGGTCCCCTCCTTTTTCTTTGAACAACCGTGGTCCCCTCCTTAAAGCATAAGAAGCATATGCTCTAGCCACACACACACATACACACCATTTTGAGGCCACACAATTTCTTATTTGATTTAATTAGTGAGACTGTTTATACATAGGTTAAAAATGCTTTGATATATAATCGTTTATGCATTATTTTATTTTTAGTCTTATCCGTTTGGTGGCCTGCAATAAATTTGTATTTATTATATTGTTTTAAAATTCTTTTATTTTTATATTATTTTTCTTTTTCAAAAAAAAATTTACTCTCCACAACTGTAAACTGGAACATGTTTTTGAATTTTGGATATTTAAAGCAAATTAAAACAATTTATAGTGTTAAAACGTCAACAACCATAAAAACTGGGTTTATGGATAATAGTGGAAAAACTAGTCATACTCTTAAAGAATTCTTCCAAAAATTCAAGTTAATGTTATAAATGAATATTGTTATACTAATACTTTTTTATTAAATTGTAACTAAATTTTGGGCTTGCGTTTCCGCACGGGTATATGTTCTAAATGATTATATATTAAACATTCATGTTACTGCTTTATAGTTTATTGAGTTTAAGTGATTTGATTTTAAACTTTGATTTGCCAGATTAGAAACTAAAAAAAAAAATCTTGTTCTAGTTGATTGATATCGTGATTGTTGCGAAAAAAGCTAAAATATAAGAATGGATTTTGGAAGGTCAGTTTTTAGGAAATTAATAAATGATTAGTTTTGATTTTATGTTAATCATGATATAAATTATGATCGAAAGTATCAAATTTCCAAGCTTTCTTAATCAATTTACATGGATTTGTGCCTATCTAATATGCTGGTTTTTGATAACAATGGAATGTGATGTAGACGAAGAGGAAGGAAGATAGTATCACAATTTAATACAATATTTTATCAACATTATACAACGATATGTAAACCAGCTATATATTTTGATGATTTTGTAATATTTTGGTTTAGTAATGGTTTGTAATTGTATGGTTTAGTAATAAAACTAAACGTTGTGTTTTATTAATTGTGTAGAACAATATATAGGCAATCGAGGATCAAGTGGTTTAGCAATGGTTTTATAATTGTGTAGTCTATTAATAAGGCAATTGTGTGTCTCGGTTTAATTTAAAAAAAAAATATGCATTTAATATCAGTTTTTACTTTTTCGGTTAGCCGGACAATATACGGTATATGGGTAAAGCTTTCTGATTGGAAAGGATTAGAAAGATAATGGATTAAGATTGAAAGGTTCAGAAGAGAATCAGAAGAGTTGGCGCTCATGGTAGCGGTTCGGCGAAGATTCTTGTATCAATCGATAAGGCAAATCTCAGGTTTATAATCCGAAAATGATGGATGGTTTAATTGAAGCGTCGGATGAAATGAAAGAAGATTCCAGTAAACTTTAAAGAATCATACGACGGTGGACATGCAAACTCGCAAAAGAGCTGTCTCCGTTGCGTCCAAGGATCCCATTTTATCTAAAAGTTTCAGTAACCGACGCGTGTCACAAGGAAGAGAAGCGGTGGGACGCGTGGAGACCATGGAGAACAATGCAATAGATTAATCATTCGATCAAGAATTGGATTGAATATATTTGAGCCTGGCTTAAAATATTGTAATTGGTGGGATTGGATTCCTCAAACTTATTCTGTAATAGCCCTTTGGGCAATTTCCTTAATGGAATTGTGTTGACAAAAAAAAGGATAAATAGACACTACACTAGCTGCCTTGTGGGAGAAATTTGTATCTACGAATTTAGGACTCGTGTGTGCTCAATATCCATGTTATTACTTCACGAAATAGAGTCTGTAGTTACCAGAAAAAAAATTGAAAATATAAAAGAAAGGTTCAGTAAAACTATGGTTTTGTGCTCAAGAGTACAAACAAGCGTTGTATAATCAAACAGCACTAGTTTGGGAGAGACTAATAGGTGACGTTGTTGGGCAGATTTCTGATGACGTTACTCTTCATTCCGAGCTTAACACGCATTCTCGCTCCTCTTTTGTTTATCTCTCTCATCACTTTCATCCTCACTATGTCCTCCTTGGACTGCACTGTTGCTAGACCCATGCTCTTGTACCTGCGTTGTTTAACATCCATCAAAGTCAAGATTCTGCAATGCCTGATTCGCTGATTAAAAAGAGACGAGCACTGATGGGTCTCAAAGACAAACCTCAAGGCTAGAGAGTTGACGATGTGCTTCTGAGAAGATGGTGGGGGCTTCTGTTTGTAGTAGCGCATGAATTCTCGAGACCCCAGAGTCCTGGACGTTACTTTGTTCTCTACTCTCTTGGTGATCACAAGCTCAGACCCACCAAAAATCTCTACGGTATTAGCTAATTCACCAGATACAACCATCTGATTTTCGCCTTCACCGGCGTAACTATACAAACACACACATATTTCATAAGAAACAACAGTTCAAGCACGATTCCGTGGTAAACAAGATACTAAAAAAAGAGGAAGGTTAGTAGAGACCTGCTGCTGTAGTCATAGAACTCTTCTAGCTCTGCATCTTCTTCATCACCACCATCACCATAGTGCACTTTGCAATGACTCTTGCCTTCCATATGCTTTCGAACAGCTTCCAAGCTGCTGAAAGGATGGCACAACTCATTGCAGTAGAGACACATGAAGTCCCTCTTGACCTGAAAGAGAAAGAAAGATCTTTAAAACCGATTCAAAAGGCTAAAAAAGTGATGAGACAAAACTACTACATACCTTAAGACCAACGTAAGTTAGGAACCCTTTTGGATCCTTGAGGTAGTCGATATCAGGAATGAAGAACCCATGGAACTTATGCATATGAACCATACACTTCTCCAGCGTCTTATGCTTTTTATCACACATCAAACAGCAAGTGGGATCCAATTCAAACTCGATATCATCCTCCTCCTCCTCCTCATCCATATCTTCTTCACCCTCCAAATCCTCGTCAGAATCAACCTCAACCCATTCTTCTTCACTCTCTTCCTCAATCGGAGCAGCAGGCTCCTTCCTCTCAACACGGGGAGGAGGAGGAAGCTTCTTAATGATCGCTTTATCCTCCTCCTCTCGTTGTGATGAAGAAGCATTGGAAACGTGGCTCTTTGATTTGAGATGCTGCTCATGAGCTTTGGAACTCCTGTAAGCTTTGTCACAGACTCCACAAGTGTAAAGCAAAGGCGTTTCACTGGATTTGATCATCTCCTGAGCCAACGCAGCTTGTCTAGCTTCAAATAAAGCCTCTGTAACTCCAGGAACGCCAGCTATCTAACATTTCAACAACATAATCAAAATCAAAACGAACAGTTGCAAAAAAATTAGGGCGAAATCAAAGGAACTAAAGAAAACATAACGGCGATCACTATTCTCATAAGCATTTCAACTCCTAACGAAGCTACAATCAGTGACCTTGCGCTTGAGATTGTAGCGGTGCCATTCGGATTTGTAATGGAGCTTCTGCTCAGCGTCGTCTTCGAACTCCTTGTTACATGAATTACATGTTAAGCCTGACATCGCTTGTGGACCTTTGATTCGATTGAGAAATGATGAATTTTCTTGAGGTTATGGCTTGGGGTGTGATATATATATGTTTTGCGGGCGACGGCTCGTTGGGTCGGTTTGAGGGAAGAAGAAGGTAGAAGCGAAGTTCGTTAACGACGACGATGATATGTGTTTGCGTAAGCGGTGATGTATTGTGGGTCGGGTCATGATCCGATTAGGTTTAAATTTTTGGCCCAAACGGATATTTAGTGGGCTGTATAAAGAACACCACCTCCAATGGGTAAGGCTTCTAAAACAAAACAAAAATATATTAGTTTTATAATTATTTATTCATATTTTTCTTTTAAATTAATTAACTATCTCTTTGAATGACATGTTTCGTTTAATATCTCATAGTTTTTTAAAAACTTGTAGCTAAAAACTTTTATTCATTCTCTCTCTTAATTTCATTTTTTTAGTGAACTTCTCCTAAAACTACCATTGGAGGAGTCTCATGAAATGTTGGACTTTAATAATTAAAATATTTATAAATAGTTGTGGACCATAACTTGGGGTTGATTCAAAATGAAATGAAAATGGTAATGAAATGTAAACATGAAAAATTTATCATGGAAAAAACTTCTTAATCATCAAAAAATGTATATACAGGAAATTGGTTTCTTTATATTAATTAAGTAAAGAAAGAGGAGATAACAAGCATTGAACTCCAAAACATAAGACATTTGATGTGTAACCACATGACATTGCACTTGCCATGATCCACGAGCATCCAGTGCCTTTTCTTGTTCACATGGCAAAGAAAAGTTCGATCACCCTTTTATCCTCGTGAGTTTATTTTCTCTCTAATTTCTTTCCTGGTCGAAGCAGCCATATTTCCTCACATCTTCATTTAATTCATACCATGACGGCACCACAAAAGTTATTAGTTATATCACTACAAAAATGAACAGAGAAGTCAATAATCGATTACCTATTTCCATGGGCGAAGGAGATAGGACTACAAATATACTCATTATACCGCAACAAACAAAACGTTTGCAGAGGAAGTTTTAAAATAAGAGCTTAAGTTTGTAAATGTATCTTCTAGAGTTAGGGTTACTTTGGTTGTGTAACTCCAGAAAGAATTCGAGATGTTTTGTATCTTATCTTCTTTAATGGAAAAAGTTTTCATGGGTGGGTGAGAGAGAGGATTCTCACGTAAAATTCATAATCAGGAAATTAAAGATGGAAAGAAACAGGTGTCTGTTTCACATGTTTCTCCTTTGTGTGTTCATCTTTGTCCCACTACTTTCTACCCTTCATATTTTCTGTAAAAATTATTGTTTCATTTGTAAAAATATGCACTATATTAGAAATAATAATTCACAATACAATAGGATTTCTATGCAAGTTTGCCTTTTGTTTCTCCTGGTATACTATAGTACTATAGTATACTTATCTTGTTATCCAGGAGACATAAGTTCTATAACAGAATACTATTTGGTGCTAACCTAGCTAAGATCACTTTCACTACTTAAACTTCAAGTAACATGATAATCAAATTTAGTGTAGGTGTGGTCTAGACGTCTAGTGGTTCCCATTTAAGAAGGAATTATCTTTGTTAGTTTAGGTTCGAGATCAATTCTCTTCAAGCTTAGAGACATAGAGTAGTTATCTAATAATCTCCCATTTGACACTAGAAAACATCTGGTGAATGGGTGGCTACTCGGCGGTCACTCTCACCTTAGGGATAAATCGTGTGTTACGAACTCGGATACCTCATGCTTATGAAATAAACTTAATTATTATTTGTAAGAACAATTTTATGTTAAAAAAAACTTTATAATACGGTGCAGAAAGGAAAATAACTATTGTTTCTGCCGAGAGTCCAGACCAAATGTTGTGAAATACATTAAAAAAAACGAAATGCCACGTAAAAATGGGAAGGGGCAAAAGAAGTGAACTCATGATTTGGCTTACTTTACCAAAAATGCACATACAAACAAGCCTCCCTCGCATAAGCCCCACTTTCACACTTCACATTTGGTTGTCTTGAATAAATCGTCAGACACAATAAATAGTTAGATAGCAAACGTTCTCTTACTTCTCCACTCTCGTCTTCTCCTCATAAGTATCCTAAATCCTTTCCTTTTTTTTTGTTTTCTTCTCCACTCTCTTTCTTTTGTGCTTCACTATGGCAGCTGCCGCGGATAAAGACAATGAACTCGACCACATCAAGAATGAAGCCGTTGATCTGGTAATTATATGTACTCCTTTTGTTTTTTTTGGGTATATATATGTATAATGTATTATTAATCTTTGACCCGGCCAATTCCTAAGCATTATGTGTATAAATATATTGTAACAAACTCGAACTCGTTTAATTTCATTTCTTTTCAAAACGTGATTTGATTTCTATTGCAAGTCCCACACCACTAGACTTCATAGCATAGCTTCATTGAGTCATTTAAAAATGATGTGCTAACATCACACAATCTTATGCCTAGTTAACTATGTGTTTCTTTTTCTGCCAAGAAAGCACATTTTCTTACATCAAAAAGTACAATTTTATGTACAACAAGAAAGTACAATTTTAAGAAGTATTTATTCTTAAGATGTTATCATAGTTTCTTTGTTTGCCAAGAAAGCATATTTTTTCTTACATCAAGAAAATAAAATATTGAAAGTAGTTTTTTCAGAAACTAAGGGGAAAAGAAGTGAAAAAAAAAAACATTAACATAATTACATAAATGATGTGGTACAGATTCGAATACCCATGGAGGAAGTCTTTGAAGAGCTGAAATGTACAAAACAAGGTCTTACATCAGATGAAGCTTCTTACCGTCTAGGCCTCTTTGGTCCCAACAAGCTCGAAGAGAAGAAGGCTTCTTCTTGATTTTCTCCTTTTAAAAAAAAAATATGAACATTGATGAAACCTTTTTAACCTTGTGATTTGGTAACACGCAGAAAAGCAACATTATCAAGTTTTTAGGCTTCATGTGGAACCCCTTGTCGTGGGTGATGGAAGCGGCGGCTCTAATGGCTATCGCTTTGGCGAACGGAGGAGGACGGCCACCGGATTGGGAAGACTTTGTGGGGATAGTGTGTTTGCTTTTCATCAACTCAACCATTAGTTTCGTTGAAGAGAACAACGCCGGTAATGCTGCAGCCGCTCTCATGGCCGGTCTAGCTCGCAGAACAAAGGTTATATAACTACTTTTAATTATGATCGAAGTGGTTTTTTAAGTGGTTTTTTTGTTGGATATAGGAAAAAAACGTAAATAGGGATCGACGAAATAATTATAAAACGCAAAAAGTTTATTTAGTAGATTAACCATATATATTTAAAATTAATCAAAAATATTCAAAGGACAAACTCCAGTCAAACAATTCAAGTCACCAAATGTATCTAAAATACTTTAAAGTACCAAATCACTTGAATTTAAGTAATAAGAAGACTAATATAATTTAATTAATTTTATTTTTTTCACTAATTTAGATTTTGATTCATATTTGATAATACCAATATCCTATTTAGTCCTTGGACTCCACTAAACTTCATTATGATAATTTCTAAAATATATCAGAATCATGCATTCTTAGTCAGGTTTAAATTAGGATTTCAATTTCAGTTATAAAACTCATTCCTATAAAATATAATAAATTAAAAAAACACAAACAATTGTATACTAATCATCAGAAAATCTTGTTTTGTAGAATTTTGTAACGAAAATCTATTCTATTAAAATATGATCATGTTTAATTGATAAATTTCATTTATTTAAGAGACTATTATATTAAATTAAATTAATATCAAACTCAAATATGATTACACAAAAAATCTAAATATAAAAGTTAAAAAGTTTTTTTAAAAATGTATATATAGTTCCGTTTAGAAATGGCGAGTAAACGTTACACTAGTGTGTTTTTTTTTTGTAACTGAAACACTAGTGTGTGTTGTCAAAAAAAAAAAAAGAAACACTAGTGTGTTAATAAGACACTAATATGGAAGAAGTGAGTGAAGGTGCTGAGAGATCGTCAATGGAGCGAGCAAGAAGCATCCATCCTTGTACCCGGAGACATAATCACCGTCAAACTCGGCGACATCATCCCCGCCGACGCACGTCTACTCGACGGCGATCCTCTCAAGGTCGACCAATCATCTCTCACCGGCGAATCCCTCCCCGTCACCAAATCCCCCGGCGACGAAATCTTCTCCGGCTCGACCTGCAACCAAGGCGAGACCGAAGCCATCGTCATCGCCACGGGAGTCCACACCTTCTTCGGCAAAGCTGCCCACCTCGTCGACGACACCGCGAGCCAAACCGGACATTTCCAGAGAGTCATCACCTCGATCGGCAACTTCTGCATATGCTCGATCGCGCTGGGGATCGCCGTCGAGCTCCTCGTGATGTACCCGATCCAGCGCCGCGAGTACCGCGACGGGATCGACAACCTCCTCGTGCTGCTGATCGGAGGGGTCCCGATCGCGATGCCTAGCGTGTTGTCCGTCACGATGGCGGTTGGATCTCATGGATTGTCTCTCCAAGGGGCCGTTACGAAGAGGATGACTGCGATCGAGGAGATGGCTGGTATGGATGTGCTGTGCAGCGATAAAACGGGGACTCTCACGCTGAACAAGCTTACGGTTGATAGAAACTTGGTGGAGGTTTTCGCGCGGGAAGGAGTTGATAGAGAGAATGTGATCCTCTTGGCTGCGAGAGCGTCGAGGATCGAGGATCAAGATGCGGTTGATGCGGCTATCGTTGGGATGCTTGGTGATCCTAAAGAGGCTAGAGCTGGTGTGAGGGAAGTTCATTTCCTTCCTTTTAACCACGTGGATAAGAGAACTGCGTTGACGTATGTGGTGGAGTCTGATGGAAGTTGGTACCGAGCTAGCAAAGGAGCTCCAGAGCAGGTTTTGATTTGATAATGTTTTGATCAAGTTACGGGAATGGTTTTGTTGTGCTGATGATTTTTTTTTTTTTTTTGCTTTAAATAGATACTAAACCTATGCAGTTGTGAGGAAGATGTTAAGAGGAAAGCTCGTGGAGTGATTGATAAGTTTGCTGAACGTGGGCTTCGGTCTTTGGCTGTTGCGAGACAGGTTTTTGTTCTCGGTCTCCTCCCTATTATTATGTCTGACAAATTTTTTTTTTTTTGAATAACCCGGTGTATCCTGGCATCCACCGAGGTAGATCCAGACTAGCGGCGAGTGTCTGTATCAGCCTACGTTAATTTCTTGTATTATTCATTGTGTTTTTTTTAATTGGTGCAGGAGGTTCCTGAGAAGAAGAAAGATGCTTCTGGTGGCCCATGGCAACTTGTAGGTCTTTTACCTTTGTTTGATCCTCCGAGGCATGACAGTGCCGAGACGATCAGGAGGGCTTTAAATCTTGGTGTTAATGTTAAGATGATAACTGGTAATAGTTCTTTTGTTTTGATCCTTTGTCTCTCTGCACTTCATTTTGATTGTCCTTGTCACTTAAACAGGGGACCAGCTTGCAATTGGAAAAGAAACTGGTCGCAGGCTTGGAATGGGTACAAATATGTATCCTTCTTCTGCGCTACTCGGACAAGAGAAAGATTCTTCCTTGGGTGCACTTCCTGTTGATGAACTGATCGAGAAGGCTGATGGATTTGCACAAGTCTTTCCAGGTACATATACTTTAACTGAAGGTTATATCTTTAACCGCATAATCTTAATTGATGGATTCTCTGGTGCACCGGAAATTGCAGAGCATAAGTACGAGATTGTTAGTAGGCTGCAACAAAGGAACCATATATGTGGTATGACTGGAGATGGTGTGAATGATACCCCAGCTCTCAAAAAGGCTGATATTGGTATAGCTGTTACCGGTGCTACTGATGCTGCGAGAGGAGCTTCTGATATTGTTCTCACAGAACCTGGATTGAGCGTTATCATCAGTGCAGTGGTCACCAGTAGAGCCATATTCCAAAGAATGAAAAACTATACTGTGAGTTAAAACTTTCATAAAGTTTTTACACAGAGCCACTAATTCAAATCTTGAAATCGTCTTTCTGTGTAGATTTATGCGGTTTCAAACACGATACGTATTGTGGTAAGTATACATAGCCCAAGATTTCATTTGGTTTTGATGGTTGTAATCCTAATCTAAAGCTATTGGCAACATGGTGCAGTTTGGCTTCATGTTCATTGCTCTCCTATGGGAGTTTGATTTCGCGCCTTTCATGGTCCTCATCATAGCAATCTTAAACGATGGTGAGGTTACATTGTAGAGTATTTACTGCATTTAATAGTGTTTTTTTTTTGTAAAAGCTAACGAAAGCATTGCGACTTATAGGAGCAATCATGACAATATCAAAGGACAACGCGAAGCCATCTCCACAGCCAGATAGCTGGAAACTCATAGAAATCTTCTCGACCGGAGTCGTGTTTGGAGGCTACCAGGCCTTGATGACTGTCGTTTTCTTCTGGGCAATGATAGACACTGATATTTTCTCGGTACATACTCTTATCCTCAGTTTCTTCTCTAGGCCAGCTCAAAAAAATCTAACTCTTTTGAGGGTTTACGTAGAACATGTTTGGTGTGAGACCATTGAGTCAACGTCCTGAACAAATGATGGCTGCTCTGTATCTACAAGTTAGCATCACAAGTCAGGCTCTCATCTTCGTCACCAGATCCCGTAGCTGGTCTTACGTCGAACCCCCTGGTCTTCTCTTACTTGGTGCATTTCTCATGGCTCAGTTGGTATGTATATATATAACAAATGCTTCCACTTAAACTCTTTTCGTGAAAACATAACAACAAGGTATCATAGCGGTGTATTCTGTATACACTCTCAGGTGGCGACATTGATAGCTGTTTATGCGAACTGGAGTTTTGCGCGGATAGAAGGAGCCGGTTGGGGATGGGCTGGAGTGATCTGGCTATACAGTCTCCTAACGTACATCCCTCTCGACTTGCTTAAGTTTTTGATCCGCTACGTTTTGAGTGGAAAAGCGTGGTTAAACCTTCTTGAAAACAAGGTATCTATACCAAATCCACAAAACCATCACATGAATCCAAGAGTGACTAAGTGAAAATGTTGCTGCCGCTAATATAAGGGTTTCTATGTGTTAAAACATATATAGACTGCCTTCACGACGAAGAAAGACTATGGTAAAGAGGAAAGAGAGGCTCAATGGGCTGCAGCACAAAGAACCCTCCATGGACTCCAACCACGAGAGACAAACATCATCTTCAATGAAAAGAATTGTTACAGTGAACTCTCTGAGATTGCTGAACAGGCTAAACGCCGAGCTGAGGTTGCCAGGTAAAAACTAAATCATTCCATTTTTCTCTATTTTTTAATCGTACATGTCTATTTGAGCTCCACTTTGTTTTCCGCCTGTCTCAATCCAATATTTTTGGTTCTTTGGGGTTGGTTGTTCCACAAGGTTTTGCTAAAATGATGAGATGTGGGTTTGATGATATCTGCAGGCTGAGAGAGCTAAACACATTAACAGGACAGGTAGAGTCCGTGGTTAAGCTTAGAGGACTTGACATTGACGCGATTCAGCAACATTACACTGTCTAATTAGATTGTGAAACCAAACTAATCTACTTTGGTTACTATTTAAGGCTATATAATTAGTTTGAAAACAAAAGCAAAGTTGTGTAGACCTTATACTGATGCATTTTTTAGGATCTTTGGTTTCTCTACTAATTTTATACAGATTTATTAAGTTCATGTTTTAATATAATATTGAGAATTTAATTTGTTTTATTTTATAATGTCTCTTTGTCCGAGTGTCGAAATTTTTTTTTTATTCTGTCATATTTTTTTCTGTAGAATTAAAACTGTAGATTTACATATGATAGAATTTCCACTAATTAAAACATCTTACAAATTGATCTGACGTGTATTACACTACATATCATATAACAAGTATAATTATAAAGATTGAGTGGAGCAAAATATTTGTAATTTTATCATAATCTTATCATTAATTTAAATTGATGATTATTCGGTTAAAATCATAAAAACATGAAAAATAAAACAAAATTTTCTAAAAATATGAAGCAAAATATTTGGAATTTTATCATAATCTTTATTTCTACTTATTTTATTAAAATTAAAATAATTATAAAATTCAATAATAATATTAATTTAATTGATGGCTTCATATAAAATATGAGAAATAAACAAAATTACCTAAAATATATGGAATTATATCATATCTTTATTTGTACTTGTTTTATAAGATTCAAATAGTATTATAAATTTAAATTGAAACAAATCAATCAAAATCATAAAAGCATGAAAATATGCAAAATTACCTAAAATGAAAAATTACTAGGGATAATTAAAATTCGGTTAAAA
>NC_079516.1:42618656-42645382 GCF_000801105.2 Raphanus sativus
TTTTAAAAATCTATACCTAGTTTAGAACAAGTGAAAAATTTGAAATTCCAATGATATTATTGTTATTGATTTTCACGTATAACAAGTGAATTTTAATTAGCCCTAGTAAGTCCATATGTTTCACCTTCAGATTTATATTTTCTGTATTTTTAACGTGAGAGGACTTTTAAATTTATTCTGAGAAATCAAATTTATAAACTAGTTAGTGATATTAGATAATATTGAATTCTAAGGGTTTATTTGAGTTTGCCAATATCAACCGCAAACAATATGTTTGCGACAGTTAGTGTTTTACAATATTATCATAAAATGATGCAACCTGTTTCCTTATTGTTTCAAACTCTCAAATCAAAATCGAGTTTTATCTATCATTTATGGTTGTTAACGGTTGTGGATAGTATATATATATATATATATATTAATTTGCATTCACTAATTAATATTATAATTTACATTTCTAAATTTTTAACCCAGTTATTATTTAATAAAATTTTAACCACTAAAATATATCAAACAAAATATTTTTTGAAAGATCTAATATTAATCTTCATAACAATGTTTCTTCTTATTTAATATTAAAAATAATTTTAAATAAGTATTCATAAATAATATAATAATTGTTATTATTTTGAATAATAATATGATTATTATATTCTTATAACTATAGAAAGTGTTAATATTGCTAATAATTTATTAAGTTATTGATACATTTGTTAGTTAATGAATCATAAATTTTCCGTAATTTTTTCCGTAAATGCATACATTATAACTGATTTTTGTTAGTCGTACAAATCTATTAAAACATTTAAAATTGTAATTATTTCTTTTTGCTAATTCCCGCACTCACAATCTCTGCGTCTAAACCTAGTTAATGACCTGCCTTATATCCCCAAAACATTGATTTGAATAACATGAGATTTTGGTAAAGATTTTAAAATTAATTCTAAGAAGACCTAGATTTAATTGGATTTTAAATCCATTAAAATCTAATGACCATTAGCCATTTCTCAAATCTCAACATAGTAATATATCAATTATTTTTTGTATTTTTGTGTTAATATGGTTTAATAAGATCCCAGACTCATTAATTATAAGAGATTTTGACTAATAATTGATAATAGTACTAATAAGTAATAAATTGATGGGAAAAAAATTGATTGGAAAAAAAAAGGAGGAAAACTGAGGAAACCAATAAGCAAGATCGAAGCTTTAAGACAAGGAGCAAAAGCTCAAACATTCAACTCCAACCAGCAAATACGAGAAAGACACGAAGCGCAATTCAAGATTTTGGTTTATCCTCAATACACACACGGAGTTTCGGAACAGAAGGTTGGTCGGAAGTTAGTTTCTTCAGTTCTTGTCTGAAATTCTGGTCAAAATATTAGCTTTGAATCAAATAGTTTTAACACTTGTTTTTTTTTGTTCATGCTTATAAGCTTTCCTCTTATCTCTTCATTGCCTCTTTCTTCTCTTTCTCCCTTTCGAATTTCATCGTTTTTTCTTTTTGGTTTTGTAACAATGTTGGGTCTTTCTTTGTTTTACCAAAGCTTTGGATTTTCAAACTTGATCTCGATTTACTCTTTCTTATTGGGCGTTGACAATGCTGGGTCTTTCTTTGCTGGTGCAGTTTGCGTGAACAGGAGGATCCCTGTGCTGTTTTCTTCAGATGATTTTGATTGAAAATTGAGGGCTCTTTGTGTGAAGTTTTTTTTCTGAAGGAGATGAGATTTGGTTTTGCACTAAAAGGAAAGAGCTTAAATTCAAATCAGTTATTAGATTGTTTTTTTTCTGTCTGAAGGGCAATAGAAGCTAAGAGAGTGCACTCTTCTCTTTTGTTTTTTTTGGGGATACAAAAAAAAGTGAGAGTAAGAGTCATGCAGGGTTCTCAAGATGAGAGGATTAATCTCGGTGAACTGAAAGGTCATATAGTTAAGAAGATTGGTGCTGAAAGATCCAAAAGGTACTTTTATTACCTGAGTAGGTTTCTGAGCCAGAAGCTGACCAAGAGCGAGTTTGATAAGACATGTTCCAGGCTGTTGGGAAGGGAGAATCTCTCTCTACACAACCAGTTGATACGTTCAGTCTTGAGAAACGCTACTGTCTCCAACTCCCCACCGCCAGTTCGTCTGACCAAACGTATGGCTAATGGTCCGGAACAAAGTGGGTCTTTAGCTCCTAACCATTGTAATCAGAACGACACTGTTTGCTCCAACGGAGTTATTAGCTCCAAGAGGAAGATGAGGGATAGTCTAGTAGGGTCAAATGGGAAGGTTGAACAGCCAGTTTGTAGAGAAGACAGAAGAGGTGGTGATCATCATAGATTAGGAAGATATGGTGCTGCTGATGAAAGAGAGGGTGAGTTTCTCCGTCCCGTTGCAAAACTGAGAATACCATGTGAAGAACAGGTTGCAACTGTAGCTGTGAGAGATGATGAAAGTCAAGAGGAACAGGCGAGGGCAAATCTGTTAGCTAGTCCTCTGGTTGCACCTATAGGGATTCAGTTTAGTTCAGCTAGTGTTGGTGGTTGTTCCGGTAGAAAAATGGTTCCCGTCTCAACCAGCGCTGACGTAATGAGTGGTGGGTTACCAGACACAGAGATGCTGAGGAAAAGGATGGAGAATATTGCAGTAGCACATGGTCTTGAAGGGGTTTCTACTGAGTGTGCTAATACGTTGAATGCTGTGTTGGATGTTTATCTGAAGAAGCTGATCAAATCGTGCGTTGATTTGGTCGGAACTCGGTCCACAAATGGAATAGAACAAGGTTTAGACAAGCGTCAGAGTCAGAAGATGGTTAACGGTGTGCAAATACAAACTCCTGGCAGAGGACAAGATGAGCATTATGTGTCTCTGGTTGATTTTAGAACCGCTATGGAGTTGAATCCACAACAGCTTGGGGAAGACTGGCCAACACTCTTGGAGAGAATCTCCATACGGTCTTTCGAGGAACACTGACTTCTGAGGTGCGAAAGATAGTGAAATCATCAGGCATGCAAGAGATGATGAAGTTATGAGTTTCTGAGCTGGAGAGAGCACATCATCAGCAGACCTCAGAGAAGGTTAGTAGATTTAATTTTCGAAATGCAACTAATCCCTAAAGAATCTGTATAAAGAAAGATACGTGTTGTAAGAATTAGCAACCTCAAAGAGCTTTGGAGCCTTTGTGTGTATACTACTACTGAGTTTTGGCAAGAGATACTGAGTAAGGTACAAAGTCAAATCATGTAATAGCTAGCTGGCTGCACTTTGCTCTATATGCAACCCTAGTGTTTACAATTCATATCTTAAATAACAAATTTGACATTCCCTTTTTGTTCTCTCATATCAATTGGAAATTTCGTTTATACAGAGTCCACAATGAATTTGCCTCCGTTGTCCATTGTATCCTGTCTATTGCAAGTTTCTATATGTTGAAATAAGATTTATTCAAGAATTTGTAGTTTATTCATGTTGACATCTTTTGCCTTTTATGTTTACGGGGTGGGGTGCCTCACTTGGGTTAGAACAGGATTGGTTTTATTCTTAATAAGTATGGGATACAAACTTAATGGCTACGATATTAGTTGTTAGAGTATTGGTTTTTTTGTCCTATAAAGGAATGTTGAAGGATATCAATGCTAGAAGAATTTAGCCAATAGTAGTAGTCATCTTCAGACAAGGCTCTCACTCTTTGGAAACTTGCTACAATGCATTGGTTTGTCTACAGAAGCGGGCAACTGTTTCTGGTGAGTTCTTTCTTGAACTTTTATGACATCTAATTTGTGCCACCATTAAAAAGCCTTCTCAACTTGCTTAAATTACGATTATATAACCTGCAATCCCCTAAAAGATTCTGCACTTTTATTATATCCTGGAATTTGGATCTTTCTGATGATTATAGAATAAGAATACTCTAATGCGTGGTTTTTAGACAGAAGAAAAACTAATCAGTACTTCTCCTTACAAAACGGAGCACCAGAGTCTTCATCTGTATGCTCTATTGGATAGTATTCCAGGAGACACTGACAAGAGGGTGCTACTCACTGACCCTAGACAAAGGTTCGCTTTCAGGTATTTTGATAACTCTTCTTAAGTGAGAGTATTCAGAGTAGTACTAAGCAGAGCATGAAACTCTTTCCTTGTTGCTGAAACTTGATGTCATGGTTTGAGCATTCAGTTGTCTCAGCCAGATATATCTTACCTATGTCTTTACCTTTTTGCCTTTTGCAGGCCAGGAACATTCAATGTTTTTTTTTTTTCTCACTTAATCGTCTTCCTTACCTATACCGTTCTGTCTTTCGTAGTACATAAAAGTAGAACAAAATGTTTAACTCGGGAACTCTAAATGTTTGCTCAATTTGTCTGGTGATGTTTCAGCATTATTCAGGTCGTAGTTGTTTGACAAAAGCAGTGTGTCCCGTTATGTTTGTGCTCGATTTTCGTTCTATATATGTTTTGTAATTAAAAAGAAAATCTATCTATCCATTATTACTGCAGAGCTGTCTATTTTGCTTTTAGAGATTGTGAAACTGATCTCTTTTGGTGATCGAATGATATAATACAAGTAACAGTATCTTTTGAAGTAAAAGAAACAAGATTGGTTTCAAAACCGAGAAAAGGAGTCTTACTGCATATATCATAAACTGTTTCAAACAAGATATTGTATTAATACAAACACACACAAGATTTAGAAACCCTTAATGAGCCAAGTAAGAAAAAACAAAAAAAGACATGTAAAAACCCTAATTGCAGTTGAGAGAGATACGTATCAGCAAAAACACACAATGAAGTCCCAATTTTATTCGAAAAGATGGCGGCAGAGAGGGCAAGAGTCATGGCCTCTTCTCTCGATCCATTCAAAAAGACACTCTCTATGAAACTGATGGAAGCAACCGGGGAACAAGCGCATTGGTTTACTCTCGAAATCTTCGAAACATATTGAACACATCTCCTCTCTTTCCAAATACACTTTGCGTGTTGATTTCACAACAACGGTGATGAGCAGTGGTTGCCCCTGCGGCAAGTCTCGCCTTTGAAATTCACCAATAGTACATTCCTTTATGTGCTTTGACAAGTCGTAGTCCTTCAATTTATTGAAGAGGCGCTGGAAGATGTAGCTCGGTGTGAGGTTATCGAAAGCAAGGGAGAGAGTAGAGTCCTTGTGGCGAGGGTCCGGGCAGGAGCCTAGGGTTTCGATGAGAGAAGAACCGTTGGGCTTGTCTTGTAAGAGTATCTCCACGTGGTGAGATTGAAAGATGATAACCTCTGAGGAGTACGAGGAGGAAGATTGAACCCTAGCGGTTACTTGGATATCGAGGAACCTCGATGATGATGATTTAGTATCCATTGTTTTGCTTTATGAGAGAGAGTTAGGGCAAATATCGTTTGTTGTGAGAGACACACGGGAAACTGAGATGAGAAAGTTGAGTAGCTTTGGTATTTATAAGATTTCAAACGTGTTCACTTTCCTTTTTTTCACCTCTGTTTTTTTTTTCCTTTTCACCTCTTTATTGTATCTGTTATTTTGCATATGTTATTTCCTTTTTTTTTTCTTTTTTCTTTTATTGAAACAAATCTCTAACGGTCATTTGACGTTTTATTCTATTTCCTCTTTTTCCGTGTTGGTCAAGTATCTCAGGTTCAATGGTTGTTGTTTTTTCTTGATTGTTTAGGATGTGAATCACTAATTATACCAGAGTTTTGACCAAATTAATTTATGCTATCTATTGTTTACTTTTAAGATGGTACTGCTGATGAAAGAGACGGTGAGTTTCTTCGTCCTGTTGCAACTGTAGCTGTGAGAGATGATGAAAATCAAGAGGAGCAGGTGAAGGTAACTTTATATGTTATCCTGTCTATTGCAAGTTTTTATATGTCTGAACATAAGACATAAGCTTTATCCGAGAAGTTGTAGCTATAACTGAGAGTATCTCTGATGTTGTAGCTATAAGGGATTCCTTGAGCTTCTCGCCGGATTCAAGCAGACAAAAAGTTGTGGACATCTGTTGAGATCTTTTGCCTTTTTCTGTTTACGGTGTACCTCACTTGGGGGTTAGAACAGGATTGGTTTTATTCTTAATAGTTGAAAGATTAAGTATGGGATACAAACTTAATGGCTACGATGTTAGTTAGAGTATTGCATTCTTGCTACAATGCATACTTGTCTACTGAAGCAGGCAATCAATGGAAGAAACTCAAAGATGCTGAGAAAGAGTTCTTTCAATTTTGAAATATTGAATGTTTCTTTTTTTGTCTTTGAAATTGATTGTTTTTGGATTTGTTCATGTCTTTTTAAGATCGTCTTCTTTGGACTTTACCAGTAAATATGAATGCAATTATTTTCACGTTTTTTTTAAATTAGTCTGCACAATGTATTTGTATGATTGGTCTCTTAACGGTTATGGCAGCTCATTTCTGACGCTTTATTAACGGGACAGCTTCCAGTGAGATCTTGCAACAACAAAACCAATATCTTCACACATCGTTTTTTGTGTTCGATTCTCGGTAGCATATAAAATATATACAAATGTAATATTAGCAGAAGTTCTGCTGTAGCACAAATGTTAAAATTTCATTCTGAATGAGCTGAACTTTCCGGGTTCGAAGCCCGGCAGCGGATTTATTTTTTCGTCAATTGTTTGTTTTAAAAATACCGCCTTGGTGTTACTGCGTCTTCTCGTTATCTCTTTTACAACAAAACAGTGACTAGAGAAAAAAGCTTTAAGATTATGGAGAAAGTTCGATTTTGTATTCGATTCTCGGTAGTCATATAAAATATATACAAATGTAAAACTAGCAGAAGTTTCGCTGTAGCACAAAGGTTAAAATTTCATTCTCAATGAGCTGAAATTTTTGGGTTCGAAGTCCGGCAGCGGATTAATTATTCGTCAACATTTTGTTTGTTTTAAAATACCGTCCCGGTGTTACTGCGTCTCATCGTTATCTCTTCTACAACAAAACAGTAACTAGAGAAGAAAGCTTCAAGATTATGGAGAAAGTTCGATTTTGTGTTCGATTCTCGGTAGTCATATAAAATATATACAAATGCAATACTAGCAGAAGTTTCGCTGTAGCACAAAGGTTAAAACTTCATTCTCAGTGAGATGAACTTTCCGGGTTTGAAGCCCGGCAGCGGATTTATTTTTTCGTCAACATTTTGTTTGTTTTAAAAATACCGTCCCGGTGTTACTGCTTCTCCTAGTTATCTCTTCTACAACAAAACAGTGACTAGAGAAGAAAGCTTTAAGATTATGGAGAAAGTTCGATTTTGTGTTCGATTCTCGGTAGTCATATTAAATAGAGAAGGTTGAACAGCCAGTTTGTAGAGAAGACAGAAGAGGTGGTGATCATCATAGATTAGGAAGATATGGTGCTGCTGATGAAAGAGACGGTGAGTTTCTTCGTCCTGTTGCAAAACTGAGAATACCATGTGAAGAAGAACAGGTTGCAACTGTAGCTATGAGAGATGATGAAAATCAAGAGGAGCAGGCGAGGGTAAATCTGTTAGCTAGTCCTCTGGTTGCACCTATAGGGATTCAGTTTAGTTCAGCTAGTGTTGGTGGTTGTTCCGGTAGAAAAATGGTTCCCGTCTCAACCAGCGCTGACGTAATGAGTGGTGGGTTACCAGACACAGAGATGCTGAGGAAAAGGATGGAGAATATTGCAGAAGCACATGGTCTTGAAGGGGTTTCTACTGAGTGTGCTAATACAATGAATGCTGTGCTGGATGTTTATCTGAAGAAGCTGATCAAATCGTGCGTTGATTTGGTCGGAACTCGGTCCACTAATGGAATAGGAGAAGGTTTAGACAAGCGTCAGAGTCAGAAGATGGTTAACAGTGTGCAAATACAAACTCCTGACAGAAGACAAGATGAGCATTATGTGTCTCTGGTTGATTTTAGAACCGCCATGGAGTTGAATCCACAACAGCTTGGGGAAGACTGGCCAACACTCTTGGAGAGAATCTCCATACGGTCTTTGAGGAACACTGACTTCTGATGTGTGAAAGAAAGTGAAATCATCAGCAGACCTCAGAGCAGGTTAGTAGATTTTATTTTCAAAAATGCAACTAATCCTAAAGAATCTGTATAAAGAAAGATACGTGTTGTAAGAATTAGCAACCTCAAAGAGTTTTGGAGGCTTTGTGTGTATACTACTGAGTTTTGGCAAGAGATACTGAGTAAGGTATAAAGTCAATCATGTAATAGCTGCACTTTGCTCTATATGTAACCCTAAGTCATTAGCATTTGTTTTCAATTCATATCTTAAATAACAAATTTGACATTCCCTTTTTGTTCTCTCATATAAATTGGAAATTTCGTTTATACAGAGACCACAATGACTTTGCCTCCGCTGTCCATTGTATCCTGTCTATTGCAAGTTTCTATATGTTGAAATAAGATTTATTCAAGAATTTGTATCTATAATAAATGAGAGTATATTTTGCCTTCTCACTTGGGTTAGGACAGGATTGGTTTTATTCTTAAACTTAATGGCTACTGATGTTAGTTAGAGTATTGGTTTTGTGCTATAAAGGAATGTTGAAGGATATCAATGCTAGAAGAATTTAGCCAATAGAGTAAGTCATCTTCTGGCAAGGCTCACTCGTTGGAAACTTGCTACAATGCATGGTTTGTCTACAGAAGCGGGAAACTGTTGTTTCTGGTGAGTTCTTCTTGAACTTTATGACATCTACTTTGTGCCACCATTTAAAAAGCCTTCTCAACTTGCTTAAATTACGATTATATAACCTGCAATCCCCTGAAAGATTCTGCACTTTTATTATATCCTGGAATTTGGATCCGTGTCTTTCTGATGATTAGAGAATATGTTCTGAGAGATTACTCTAATGTGTGGTTTTTAGACGGAAGAACAACTAATCAGCATTTCCCATTACAAAATGGTGCACCAGAGTCTTCATCTGCAGCTACTCTTGCACATAATAATAATACAGTGTACCTTCCAAACTTAGTCTTTTTTTTTGTATACCCCTTCCTTAGAATCACAGAGATCAAAACATCATATGTTTAAAGGGAAACAAAGAAATAGATTTGATTCAGTTTATGTTCTTTCATTCACTTTTGATTCAGACAGTTTTTTTTTGTTTGTGGTTATATTTTCTTGTGTTCTTGACTAGCGTCCCATTAAGTTTCCCAAATTATAACCAAAAGTGTTTCAGTTACTTTAGCTACGTTAAAGGAGCTTTTCAAATTAGTCAAGACTTCCCTATAACTTAATTCCCTCTTCAGCCTCTTGTTTTATTGAACCTGCTTCATTAATAATAGGCTCTCTCTCAATTTTGACTTTTATCCGTATGCTCTATTGGATAATATTTTACAGGAGACACTGACAAGAGGGTGCTACTACTCACTGTCACTGGATAAATGTTCGCTCTCAGGTATTTTGATAACTCTTCTTAAGTGAGAGCATTCAGTATGAAACTTGATGTCGTGGTTTGAGCATTCAGTTGTCTAAGACAGATATATCTTACCTTTTTCTCTGCCTTTTTGCATTTTGCAGACCAGGAACTTTAAATGTTTTTTTTTTTTTTCACTTGATCGTCTCTCTTACCAATACCGTTCTGTCTTTTGCAGTACATAAAAGTAGAAAAAGCTGTTTAACTAGGGAACTGTAAATGATTGCTCAATTTGTCTGATGTTTTACCATTATTCAGGTCTCAATTTGTCTGATGTCTTATGTTTGTGCTCGATTTTCCTTCTATTTTGCTTTTAGAGATTGTGTAACTGATCTATTTTGGTGATCGAATGATAATACAAGTAACAGTATCTTTTCAAGTAAAAGAAACAAAGATTGGTTTCAAAACAGAGAAAAGGAATCTTACAGCATATATCATAAACTGTTACAAACAAGATATTGTATTAATACAAACACACACACAGATGAGAAACACTTAATGAGCCAAGTAACAAGGACATGTAAAAACCCTAATTGCAGTTGAGAGAGATAGGGATCAACAAAAACACACAATGAAGTCCCAATTTTATTCGAAAGGATGGCGGCAGAGAGGGCAAGAGTCATGGCCTCTTCTCTCGATCCATTCAAAAAGACACTCTCTATGAAACTGATGGAAGCAACCGGGGAACAAGCGCATTGGTTTACTCTCGAAATCTTCGAAACATATTGAACACATCTCCTCTCTTTCCAAATACACTTTGCGTGTTGATTTCACAACAACGGTGATGAGCAGTGGTTGCCCCTGCGGCAAGTCTCGCCTTTGAAATTCACCAATAGTACATTCCTTTATGTGCTTTGACAAGTCGTAGTCCTTCAATTTATTGAAGAGGCGCTGGAAGATGTAGCTCGGTGTGAGGTTATCGAAAGCAAGGGAGAGAGTAGAGTCCTTGTGGCGAGGGTCCGGGCAGGAGCCTAGGGTTTCGATGAGAGAAGAACCGTTGGGCTTGTCTTGTAAGAGTATCTCCACGTGGTGAGATTGAAAGATGATAACCTCTGAGGAGTACGAGGAGGAAGATTGAACCCTAGCGGTTACTTGGATATCGAGGAACCTCGATGATGATGATTTAGTATCCATTGTTTTGCTTTATGAGAGAGAGTTAGGGCAAATATCGTTTGTTGTGAGAGACACACGGGAAACTGAGATGAGAAAGTTGAGTAGCTTTGGTATTTATAAGATTTCAAACGTGTTCACTTTCCTTTTTTTCACCTCTGTTTTTTTTTTCCTTTTCACCTCTTTATTGTATCTGTTATTTTGCATATGTTATTTCCTTTTTTTTTTCTTTTTTCTTTTACTGAAACAAATCTCTAACGGTCATTTGACGTTTTATTCTATTTCCTTTTTTTCCGTGTTGGTCAAGTATCTCAGGTTCAATGGTTGTTGTTTTTTCTTGATTGTTTAGGATGTGAATCATTAATTATACCAAAGTTTTGACCAAATTAATTTGTGCTATCTATTGTTTACTTTTAAGATGGTACTGCTGATGAAAGAGACGGTGAGTTTCTTCGTCCTGTTGCAACTGTAGCTGTGAGAGATGATGAAAATCAAGAGGAGCAGGTGAGGGTAACTTTATATGTTATCCTGTCTATTGCAAGTTTTTATATGTCTGAACATATGACATAAGCTTTATCCGAGAAGTTGTAGCTATAACTGAGAGTATCTCTGATGTTGTAGCTATAAGGGATTCCTTGAGCTTCTCGCCAGATTCAAGCAGAGAAAAAGTTGTGGACATCTGTTGAGATCTTTTGCCTTTTTCTGTTTACGGTGTACCTCACTTGGGGGTTAGAACAGGATTGGTTTTATTCTTAATAGTTGAAAGATTAAGTATGGGATACAAACTTAATGGCTACGATGTTAGTTAGAGTATTGCATTCTTGCTACAATGCATACTTGTCTACTGAAGCAGGCAATCAATGGAAGAAACTCAAAGATGCTGAGAAAGAGTTCTTTCAATTTTGAAATATTGAATGTTTCTTTTTTTGTCTTTGAAATTGATTGTTTTTGGATTTGTTCATGTCTTTTTAAGATCGTCTTCTTTGGACTTTACCAGTAAATATGAATGCAATTATTTTCACGTTTTTTTTTAAATTAGTCTGCACAATGTATTTGTATGATTGGTCTCTTAACGGTTATGGCAGCTCATTTCTGACGCTTTATTAACGGGACAGCGTCCAGTGAGATCTTGCAACAACAAAACCAATATCTTCACACATCGTTTTTTGTGTTCGATTCTCGGTAGCATATAAAATATATACAAATGCAATACTAGCAGAAGTTTTGCTGTAGCACAAAGGTTAAAACTTCATTCTCAATGAGATGAACTTTCCGGGTTCGAAGCCCGGCAGCGGATTTATTTTTTCGTCAACATTTTGTTTGTTTTAAAAATACCGTCCCGGTGTTACTGCGTCTCCTCGTTATCTCTTCTACAACAAAACAGTGACTAGAGAAGAAGTCTCCTCGTTATCTCTTCTACAACAAAACAGTGACTAGAGAAGAAAGCTTTGAGATTATGGAGAAAGTTCGATTTTGTGTTCGATTCTCGGTAGTCATATTAAATATATACAAATGTAAAACAAGCAGAAGTTCTGCTGTAGCACAAAGGTTAAAACTTCATTCTCAATGAGCTGAAATTTTCGGGTTCGAAGTCCGGCAGCAGATTAATTTTTCGTCAACATTTTGTTTGTTTTAAAAATACCGTCGCGGTGTTACTGCGTTTCCTCGTTATCTCTTCTACTACAGAACGGTGACTAGAGAAGAAATCTTCAAGATTATGGAGAAAGTTTGATTTTGTGTTTGATTCTCGGTAGTCATATAAAATACAAGGTAGTAGTTTATGCAAAATTATCATTAATTGCAAAAAAAAGCAACATAAAGTATTTAATTTGAGGGGTTTAGGATAAACAATAAATTGGTTAATTTTCTGAAGACAAGTAATAAGGAAAGCTTATAAGTTCATTTATTTATATAAAACAAATTATTTAATTATCTGAAGAGAAGTTAATTTAATTTGAATGAAAGAAACTGAAATTGGTGAAGAAATGGACGAAGATATTAATAGATTGGGGCGGTTTAGAAGAAAGAACCATTTGATTTGACTTGAAAAAAATGAAAACGAGAAATGGAGGAAAATAGCCCTTTAATCCCCTAGACTATATTTGCGAAGTGATTTTGTCATGTGTCATTTCTACAATCAATTTCACAAAACAAATATGACATGGTTAATGAAATTGATGACATGGCTTCCAAAAAATATTACTTGGATAATTTTATTTAATGTTGATTTATATTTTTGGCAAACTTATTAGAATATTGTAATAATTCATATATTACATTTAGTATTGATATTTATTTTTGGCAAATATTTTTAAAATATGGTAATAGCTTATGCATCATCTATAAAATAAATATATTCATATATAACATTTCAAATTTCAAAATATTATTATTTTATAAAATTATACAATTTGTATTACTAAAACTTTCAAAAATTTCTACAATTTAAAAAAAAATATAGAAGTTAGGTTACTTAGATCTATCATCTCTCGTAGTTGATCGCTATAGGAACGCCATAGATTTTGATTCGGAAGCTACATTCTGAATTTAGATTTTGATCTTGAAGTTAGGTTACTTAGATTTATCATCTCTCGTAGTTGATCGCTATAGACGCCATAGATTTTGATTCGGAAGCTACATTCTGAATTTAGATTTTGATCTTGAAGTTAGGTTACTTAGATTTTGCCATGTACACTGTTTTCCAATGATTCTGGAGTTAGATATTAATTGCGCTCTACATTGCCTACCATAGATTTTGATTCTGAAGTTAAATTCTTGCACCATACTCGTATCTCTCTTCAGCTTAGTTAGATTCTGAAGTTACTTATTTAGCTTGTTGCTCTTTGCAGGGGATCTAAAGAACGTAATCAGGAAGTCAGATGATGTCGTTGAGTTTCGAGACTGACGAAGTGAAGACCAGGATTTACCGTGAGCTTCTGATATCATCGATGAGGAAGACGGGTAAAGAAGAAGATGATGCGCTTTTTAGTCGCTATGAAACCTATTTAGCCAACTTTTTCACGAAAGAAGAGATGCAAAAGAAAGAGGAAGATCTCATCAAAGTGGAGGATCGTATGGGCAAGAGAGAGAAATCACATCTTCAACAAGTTGGTCTTCTGTGTAAAGGATCCCGCTAGATTGAGGGGTTATGAGAGATACTCCAAAAGGTGCGCAGCAGAGAGAGAAGAAACAGCAAAGAAGCCAAGATTCACCGACACAAAGATTGAAAAGCTCTGTAAACCAACTAACAAGAAGAAAGAGAAGGCAAAGAAGAAGAAGAAAGAGAAGGCGAAGAAGGAAGATTTTGTGGTGACAGTTGCTTATGCTGAAGCTGAATAGACTGATATTGATGAGGTGGTGACAGGGATCTCTGAAGAGGCGAAGAAGAAAGAATTGGTGGCTACAGAGAAGGTATACACTGAAACTGAAGGTATACCTTCTCTGTAGCCACCAATTCTTTCTTCTTCGTTTCTACACTGAAACTGAAGGTATACCTTAAAAATAAGAATATTATATAATAAATAAATTTGAATTATTGGATGAAGATAAAAATAAAATAAATCTGCACAATATTCTCACCCAATCAATTTACGCCATGTGACAAAACTAGCATGCATAGAATTTTATTAACATGTTAAAATTTCCTAACGGATGTTGAATTCAATATCTCAACACCTTCATTGCAGGTATTCTAACAGTTGAAACTCAATTTCAACATTCCAATAGTGAGTGGTCTGAAAGACAGGAAACTAAAATGTGAATCGAAAGTGAGTTTCCTTGATAAGGTTTGGTAGTTGATTAGGTTTGGTATTTATAAAGATTAATAAACTTGTATGTGTGTTCACTTTCCTTTTTACATATTTTTATTTCCGTTTTCACCTCTTTTAATTTTTAATGGTCACTAAATTACGTTTATTGGTTGACATATATTTTAAGGATCTTGTAAGTCTAAACTAGATTATATAGTGTTATTGTATATATAATTTTAAATATATATCATCAGAATCATGTTTTATTGGTCTTGATTATCTATAAATTCTAATTTAAATTAGGTTATTCAATTATACAAATTTAATAATTTATTTGATTTCATATTGGATTTGAATGGATTTGTATAGATTTTTTTGTAAAAAAAATACAAAAACTCAAATCTAAGGAAAGCTTGGATTTATAAACACTAATTAAAATTTATAGGTTAGATTAATTTGAAAATCTATATATTTTATTTGGATTTGTAAATGCTATATGAATTTCTAAATTTATAACAGTCATTTAGTGTTCTATTATATTTCCGTTTTTCCGTGCTGGTCAAGTATCTCAGGTTCATTAGTTTTCTTTTTTCTTGATTGTGCCGGTTAGGACGTGGATCACTATTAGGGGTGGGCAAAAAAATCAAACCGAACCGAACCGAACCAACCAAACCAAAGTTAAACCGAACCAAACCAAACCGTGCTCTTTATGTAACCCAATTGGTTTATGTTTTACTCAACCCGGACGGTTTGGATTGGTTTGGGTTTAAACCGAACCAAACCGAACCAAACCGATAATCCAATATATATATGTAAAAATATATATGATATATATATATATATGTTAATACAACTAACCCGAAAAGAGTAGCTGAGAGATTACTCTAATGTGTGGTTTTTAGACGGAAGAACAACTAATCAGCATTTCCCATTACAAAATGGAGCACCAGAGTCTTCATCTGCAGCTACTCTTGCACATAATAATAATACAGTGTACCTTCCAAACTTAGTCTTTTTTTTTGTATACCCCTTCCTTAGAATCACAGAGATCAAAACATCATATGTTTAAAGGGAAACAAAGAAATAGATTTGATTCAGTTTATGTTCTTTCATTCACTTTTGATTCAGACAGTTTTTTTTTGTTTGTGGTTATATTTTCTTGTGTTCTTGACTAGCGTCCCATTAAGTTTCCCAAATTATAACCAAAAGTGTTTCAGTTACTTTAGCTACGTTAAAGGAGCTTTTCAAATTAGTCAAGACTTCCCTATAACTTAATTCCCTCTTCAGCCTCTTGTTTTATTGAACCTGCTTCATTAATAATAGGCTCTCTCTCAATTTTGACTTTTATCCGTATGCTCTATTGGATAATATTTTACAGGAGACACTGACAAGAGGGTGCTACTACTCACTGTCACTGGATAAATGTTCGCTCTCAGGTATTTTGATAACTCTTCTTAAGTGAGAGCATTCAGTATGAAACTTGATGTCGTGGTTTGAGCATTCAGTTGTCTAAGACAGATATATCTTACCTTTTTCTCTGCCTTTTTGCATTTTGCAGACCAGGAACTTTAAATGTTTTTTTTTTTTTTCACTTGATCGTCTCTCTTACCAATACCGTTCTGTCTTTTGCAGTACATAAAAGTAGAAAAAGCTGTTTAACTAGGGAACTGTAAATGATTGCTCAATTTGTCTGATGTTTTACCATTATTCAGGTCTCAATTTGTCTGATGTCTTATGTTTGTGCTCGATTTTCCTTCTATTTTGCTTTTAGAGATTGTGTAACTGATCTATTTTGGTGATCGAATGATAATACAAGTAACAGTATCTTTTCAAGTAAAAGAAACAAAGATTGGTTTCAAAACAGAGAAAAGGAATCTTACAGCATATATCATAAACTGTTACAAACAAGATATTGTATTAATACAAACACACACACAGATGAGAAACACTTAATGAGCCAAGTAACAAGGACATGTAAAAACCCTAATTGCAGTTGAGAGAGATAGGGATCAACAAAAACACACAATGAAGTCCCAATTTTATTCGAAAGGATGGCGGCAGAGAGGGCAAGAGTCATGGCCTCTTCTCTCGATCCATTCAAAAAGACACTCTCTATGAAACTGATGGAAGCAACCGGGGAACAAGCGCATTGGTTTACTCTCGAAATCTTCGAAACATATTGAACACATCTCCTCTCTTTCCAAATACACTTTGCGTGTTGATTTCACAACAACGGTGATGAGCAGTGGTTGCCCCTGCGGCAAGTCTCGCCTTTGAAATTCACCAATAGTACATTCCTTTATGTGCTTTGACAAGTCGTAGTCCTTCAATTTATTGAAGAGGCGCTGGAAGATGTAGCTCGGTGTGAGGTTATCGAAAGCAAGGGAGAGAGTAGAGTCCTTGTGGCGAGGGTCCGGGCAGGAGCCTAGGGTTTCGATGAGAGAAGAACCGTTGGGCTTGTCTTGTAAGAGTATCTCCACGTGGTGAGATTGAAAGATGATAACCTCTGAGGAGTACGAGGAGGAAGATTGAACCCTAGCGGTTACTTGGATATCGAGGAACCTCGATGATGATGATTTAGTATCCATTGTTTTGCTTTATGAGAGAGAGTTAGGGCAAATATCGTTTGTTGTGAGAGACACACGGGAAACTGAGATGAGAAAGTTGAGTAGCTTTGGTATTTATAAGATTTCAAACGTGTTCACTTTCCTTTTTTTCACCTCTGTTTTTTTTTTCCTTTTCACCTCTTTATTGTATCTGTTATTTTGCATATGTTATTTCCTTTTTTTTTTCTTTTTTCTTTTATTGAAACAAATCTCTAACGGTCATTTGACGTTTTATTCTATTTCCTCTTTTTCCGTGTTGGTCAAGTATCTCAGGTTCAATGGTTGTTGTTTTTTCTTGATTGTTTAGGATGTGAATCACTAATTATACCAGAGTTTTGACCAAATTAATTTATGCTATCTATTGTTTACTTTTAAGATGGTACTGCTGATGAAAGAGACGGTGAGTTTCTTCGTCCTGTTGCAACTGTAGCTGTGAGAGATGATGAAAATCAAGAGGAGCAGGTGAAGGTAACTTTATATGTTATCCTGTCTATTGCAAGTTTTTATATGTCTGAACATAAGACATAAGCTTTATCCGAGAAGTTGTAGCTATAACTGAGAGTATCTCTGATGTTGTAGCTATAAGGGATTCCTTGAGCTTCTCGCCGGATTCAAGCAGACAAAAAGTTGTGGACATCTGTTGAGATCTTTTGCCTTTTTCTGTTTACGGTGTACCTCACTTGGGGGTTAGAACAGGATTGGTTTTATTCTTAATAGTTGAAAGATTAAGTATGGGATACAAACTTAATGGCTACGATGTTAGTTAGAGTATTGCATTCTTGCTACAATGCATACTTGTCTACTGAAGCAGGCAATCAATGGAAGAAACTCAAAGATGCTGAGAAAGAGTTCTTTCAATTTTGAAATATTGAATGTTTCTTTTTTTGTCTTTGAAATTGATTGTTTTTGGATTTGTTCATGTCTTTTTAAGATCGTCTTCTTTGGACTTTACCAGTAAATATGAATGCAATTATTTTCAAGTTTTTTTAAAATAGTCTGCACAATCTATTTGTATGATTGGTTTCTTAACGGCTATGGCAGCTCATTTCTGACGCTTTATTAACGGGACAGCGTCCAGTGAGATCTTGCAACAACAAAACCAATATCTTCACACATCGTTTTTGTGTTCGATTCTTGGTAGCATATAAAATATATACAAATGTAATACTAGCAGAAGTTCTGCTGTAGCACAAAGGTTAAAATTTCATTCTCAATGAGCTGAACTTTCCGGGTTCGAAGCCCGGCAGCAGATTTATTTTTTCGTCAATTGTTTGTTTTAAAAATACCGCCCCGGTGTTACTGCGTCTCCTCGTTATCTCTTTTACAACAAAACAGTGACTAGAGAAGAAACCTTTAAGATTATAGAGAAAGTTCGATTTTGTATTCGATTCTCGGTAGTCATATAAAATATATACAAATGTAAAACTAGCAGAAGTTCCGCTGTAGCACAAAGGTTAAAACTTCATTCTCAATGAGCTGAAATTTTTGGGTTCGAAATCCGGCAGCGGATTAATTATTCGTCAACATTTTGTTTGTTTTAAAATACCGTCCCGGTGTTACTGCGTCTCATCGTTATCTCTTCTACAACAAAACAGTAACTAGAGAAGAAAGCTTCAAGATTATGGAGAAAGTTCGATTTTGTGTTCGATTCTCGGTAGTCATATAAAATATATACAAATGCAATACTAGTAGAAGTTTCGCTGTGGCACAAAGGTTAAAACTTCATTCTCAATGAGATGAACTTTCCGGGTTTGAAGCCCGGCAGCGGATTTATTTTTTCGTCAACATTTTGTTTGTTTTAAAAATACCGTCCCGGTGTTACTGCTTCTCCTAGTTATCTCTTCTACAACAAAACAGTGACTAGAGAAGAAAGCTTTAAGATTATGGAGAAAGTTCGATTTTGTGTTCGATTCTCGGTAGTCATATTAAATAGAGAAGGTTGAACAGCCAGTTTGTAGAGAAGACAGAAGAGGTGGTGATCATCATAGATTAGGAAGATATGGTGCTGCTGACGAAAGAGACGGTGAGTTTCTTCGTCCTGTTGCAAAACTGAGAATACCATGTGAAGAAGAACAGGTTGCAACTGTAGCTATGAGAGATGATGAAAATCAAGAGGAGCAGGCGAGGGTAAATCTGTTAGCTAGTCCTCTGGTTGCACCTATAGGGATTCAGTTTAGTTCAGCTAGTGTTGGTGGTTGTTCCGGTAGAAAAATGGTTCCCGTCTCAACCAGCGCTGACGTAATGAGTGGTGGGTTACCAGACACAGAGATGCTTAGGAAAAGGATGGAGAATATTGCAGTAGCACATGGTCTTGAAGGGGTTTCTACTGAGTGTGCTAATACGTTGAATGCTGTGTTGGATGTTTATCTGAAGAAGCTTATCAAATCGTGCGTTGATTTGGTCGGAACTCGGTCCACAAATGGAATAGAACAAGGTCTAGTCAAGCGTCAGAGTCAGAAGATGGTTAACGGTGTGCAAATACAAACTCCTGGCAGAGGACAAGATGAGCATTCTGTGTCTCTGGTTGATTTTAGAACCGCTATGGAGTTGAATCCACAACAGCTTGGGGAAGACTGGCCAACACTCTTGGAGAGAATCTCCATACGGTCTTTCGAGGAACACTCACTTCTGAGGTGTGAAAGAAAGTGAAATCATCAGGCAGGCATGCCTGTTGATGGCAGAGATGATGAAGCTATGAGTTTCTGAGCTGGAGAAAGCACGTCATCAGCAGACCTCAGAGAAGGTTAGTAGATTTAATTTTCGAAATGCAACTAATCCCTAAAGAATCTGTATAAAGAAAGATACGTGTTGTAAGAATTAGCAACCTCAAAGAGTTTTGGAGCCTTTGTGTGTATACTACTACTGAGTTTTGGCAAGAGATACTGAGTAAGGTACAAAGTCAAATCATGTAATAGCTAGCTGGCTGCACTTTGCTCTATATGCAACCCTAGTGTTTACAATTCATATCTTAAATAACAAATTTGACATTCCCTTTTTGTTCTCTCATATCAATTGGAAATTTCGTTTATACAGAGTCCACAATGAATTTGCCTCCGTTGTCCATTGTGTCCTGTCTGTTGCAAGTTTCTATATGTTGAAATAAGATTTATTCAAGAATTTGTAGTTTATTCATGTTGACATCTTTTGCCTTTTATGTTTTACGGGGTGCCTCACTTGGGTTAGTACAGGATTGGTTTTATTCTTAATAAGTATGGGATACAAACTTAATGGCTACGATATTAGTTGTTAGAGTATTGGTTTTGTCCTATAAAGGAATGTTGAAGGATATCAATGCTAGAAGAATTTAGCCAATAGTAGTAGTCATCTTCAGACAAGGCTCTCACTCTTTGGAAACTTGCTACAATGCATTGGTTTGTCTACAGAAGCGGGCAACTGTTTCTGGTGAGTTCTTTCTTGAACTTTTATGACATCTAATTTGTGCCACCATTAAAAAGCCTTCTCAACTTGCTTAAATTACGATTATATAACCTGCAATCCCCTAAAAGATTCTGCACTTTTATTATATCCTGGAATTTGGATCTTTCTGATGATTAGAGAATAAGAATACTCTAATGCGTGGTTTTTAGACAGAAGAAAAACTAATCAGTACTTCTCCTTACAAAACGGAGCACCAGAGTCTTCATCTGTATGCTCTATTGGATAGTATTGCAGGAGACACTGACAAGAGGGTGCTACTCACTGACCCTAGACAAAGGTTCGCTTTCAGGTATTTTGATAACTCTTCTTAAGTGAGAGCATTCAGAGTAGTACTAAGCAGAGCATGAAACTCTTTCCTTGTTGCTGAAACTTGATGTCATGGTTTGAGCATTCAGTTGTCTCAGCCAGATATATCTTACCTATGTCTTTGCCTTTTTGCCTTTTGCAGGCCAGGAACATTCAATGTTTTTTTTTTTTTTTTTTTTCACTTAATCGCCTTCCTTACCTATACCGTTCTGTCTTTCGTAGTACATAAAAGTAGAACAAAATGTTTAACTCGGGAACTCTAAATGTTTGCTCAATTTGTCTGGTGATGTTTCAGCATTATTCAGGTCGTAGTTGTTTGACAAAAGCAGTGTGTCCCGTTATGTTTGTGCTCGATTTTCGTTCTATATATGTTTTGTAATTAAAAAGAAAATCTATCTATCCATTATTACTGCAGAGCTGTCTATTTTGCTTTTAGAGATTGTGAAACTGATCTCTTTTGGTGATCGAATGATATAATACAAGTAACAGTATCTTTTGAAGTAAAAGAAACAAGATTGGTTTCAAAACCGAGAAAAGGAGTCTTACTGCATATATCATAAACTGTTTCAAACAAGATATTGTATTAATACAAACACACACAAGATTTAGAAACCCTTAATGAGCCAAGTAAGAAAAAACAAAAAAAGACATGTAAAAACCCTAATTGCAGTTGAGAGAGATACGTATCAGCAAAAACACACAATGAAGTCCCAATTTTATTCGAAAAGATGGCGGCAGAGAGGGCAAGAGTCATGGCCTCTTCTCTCGATCCATTCAAAAAGACACTCTCTATGAAACTGATGGAAGCAACCGGGGAACAAGCGCATTGGTTTACTCTCGAAATCTTCGAAACATATTGAACACATCTCCTCTCTTTCCAAATACACTTTGCGTGTTGATTTCACAACAACGGTGATGAGCAGTGGTTGCCCCTGCGGCAAGTCTCGCCTTTGAAATTCACCAATAGTACATTCCTTTATGTGCTTTGACAAGTCGTAGTCCTTCAATTTATTGAAGAGGCGCTGGAAGATGTAGCTCGGTGTGAGGTTATCGAAAGCAAGGGAGAGAGTAGAGTCCTTGTGGCGAGGGTCCGGGCAGGAGCCTAGGGTTTCGATGAGAGAAGAACCGTTGGGCTTGTCTTGTAAGAGTATCTCCACGTGGTGAGATTGAAAGATGATAACCTCTGAGGAGTACGAGGAGGAAGATTGAACCCTAGCGGTTACTTGGATATCGAGGAACCTCGATGATGATGATTTAGTATCCATTGTTTTGCTTTATGAGAGAGAGTTAGGGCAAATATCGTTTGTTGTGAGAGACACACGGGAAACTGAGATGAGAAAGTTGAGTAGCTTTGGTATTTATAAGATTTCAAACGTGTTCACTTTCCTTTTTTTCACCTCTGTTTTTTTTTTCCTTTTCACCTCTTTATTGTATCTGTTATTTTGCATATGTTATTTCCTTTTTTTTTTCTTTTTTCTTTTATTGAAACAAATCTCTAACGGTCATTTGACGTTTTATTCTATTTCCTCTTTTTCCGTGTTGGTCAAGTATCTCAGGTTCAATGGTTGTTGTTTTTTCTTGATTGTTTAGGATGTGAATCACTAATTATACCAGAGTTTTGACCAAATTAATTTATGCTATCTATTGTTTACTTTTAAGATGGTACTGCTGATGAAAGAGACGGTGAGTTTCTTCGTCCTGTTGCAACTGTAGCTGTGAGAGATGATGAAAATCAAGAGGAGCAGGTGAAGGTAACTTTATATGTTATCCTGTCTATTGCAAGTTTTTATATGTCTGAACATAAGACATAAGCTTTATCCGAGAAGTTGTAGCTATAACTGAGAGTATCTCTGATGTTGTAGCTATAAGGGATTCCTTGAGCTTCTCGCCGGATTCAAGCAGACAAAAAGTTGTGGACATCTGTTGAGATCTTTTGCCTTTTTCTGTTTACGGTGTACCTCACTTGGGGGTTAGAACAGGATTGGTTTTATTCTTAATAGTTGAAAGATTAAGTATGGGATACAAACTTAATGGCTACGATGTTAGTTAGAGTATTGCATTCTTGCTACAATGCATACTTGTCTACTGAAGCAGGCAATCAATGGAAGAAACTCAAAGATGCTGAGAAAGAGTTCTTTCAATTTTGAAATATTGAATGTTTCTTTTTTTGTCTTTGAAATTGATTGTTTTTGGATTTGTTCATGTCTTTTTAAGATCGTCTTCTTTGGACTTTACCAGTAAATATGAATGCAATTATTTTCACGTTTTTTTTAAATTAGTCTGCACAATGTATTTGTATGATTGGTCTCTTAACGGTTATGGCAGCTCATTTCTGACGCTTTATTAACGGGACAGCGTCCAGTGAGATCTTGCAACAACAAAACCAATATCTTCACACATCGTTTTTTGTGTTCGATTCTCGGTAGCATATAAAATATATACAAATGTAATATTAGCAGAAGTTCTGCTGTAGCACAAATGTTAAATTTTCATTCTGAATGAGCTGAACTTTCCGGGTTCGAAGCCCGGCAGCGGATTTATTTTTTCGTCAATTGTTTGTTTTAAAAATACCGCCTCGGTGTTACTGCGTCTTCTCGTTATCTCTTTTACAACAAAACAGTGACTAGAGAAAAAAGCTTTAAGATTATGGAGAAAGTTCGATTTTGTATTCGATTCTCGGTAGTCATATAAAATATATACAAATGTAAAACTAGCAGAAGTTTCGCTGTAGCACAAAGGTCAAAATTTCATTCTCAATGAGTTGAAATTTTCGGGTTCGAAGTCCGGCAGCGGATTAATTATTCGTCAACATTTTGTTTGTTTTAAAATACCGTCCCGGTGTTACTGCGTCTCATCGTTATCTTTTCTACAACAAAACAGTGGCTAGAGAAGAAAGCTTCAAGATTATGGAGAAAGTTCGATTTTGTGTTCGATTCTCGGTAGTCATATAAAATATATACAAATGCAATACTAGCAGAAGTTTCGCTGTAGCACAAAGGTTAAAACTTCATTCTCAATGAGATGAACTTTCCGGGTTCGAAGCCTGGCAGCGGATTTATTTTTTCGTCAACATTTTGTTTGTTTTAAAAATACCGTCCCGGTGTTACTGCGTCTCCTCGTTATCTCTTCTACAACAAAACAGTGACTAGAGAAGAAAGCTTCAAGATTATGGAGAAAGTTCGATTTTGTGTTCGATTCTCGGTAGTCATATAAAATATATACAAATGCAATACTAGCAGAAGTTTCGCTGTAGCACAAAGGTTAAAACTTCATTCTCAATGAGATGAACTTTCCGAGTTCGAAGCCCGGCAGCGGATTTATTTTTTCGTCAACATTTTGTTTGTTTTAAAAATACCGTCCCGGTGTTACTGCGTCTCCTCGTTATCTCTTCTACAACAAAACAGTGACTAGAGAAGAAAGTTTTGAGATTATGGAGAAAGTTCGATTTTGTGTTTGATTCTCGGTAGTCATATAAAATACAAGGTAGTAGTTTATGCAAAATTATCATTAATTGCAAAAAAAAGCAACAGAAAGTATTTAATTTGAGGGGTTTATGATAAACAATAAATTGGTTAATTTTCTGAAGACAAGTAATAAGGAAAGCTTATAAGTTCATTTATTTATATAAAACAAATTATTTAATTATCTGAAGAGAAGTTAATTTAATTTGAATGAAAGAAACTGAAATTGGTGAAGAAATGGACGAAGATATTAATAGATTGGGCGGTTTAGAAGAAAGAACCATTTGATTTGACTTGAAAAAAATGAAAACGAGAAATGGAGGAAAATAGCCCTTTAATCCCTTAGACTATATTTGCGAAGTGATTTTGCCATGTGTCATCTCTACAATCAATTTCACAAAACAAATATGACATGGTTAATGAAATTGATGACATGGCTTCCAAAAAATATTACTTGGATAATTTTATTTAATGTTGATTTATATTTTTGGCAAACTTATTAGAATATTGTAATAATTCATATATTACATTTAGTATTGATATTTATTTTTGGAAAATATTTTTAAAATATGGTAATAGCTTATGCATCATCTATAAAATAAATATATTCATATATAACATTTCAAATTTCAAAATATTATTATTTTATAAAATTATACAATTTGTATTACTAATGCTTTCAAAAATTTCTACAATTTAAAAAAAAATATAGAAGTTAGGTTACTTAGATCTATCATCTCTCGTAGTTGATCGCTATAGGAACGCCATAGATTTTGATTCGGAAGCTACATTCTGAATTTAGATTTTGATCTTGAAGTTAGGTTACTTAGATTTATCATCTCTCGTAGTTGATCGCTATAGACGCCATAGATTTTGATTCGGAAGCTACATTCTGAATTTAGATTTTGATCTTGAAGTTAGATTACTTAGATTTTGCCATGTACACTGTTTTCCAATGATTCTGGAGTTAGATATTGATTGCGCTCTACATTGCCTACCATAGATTTTGATTCTGAAGTTAAATTCTTGCACCATACTCGTATCTCTCTTCAGCTTAGTTAGATTCTGAAGTTACTTATTTAGCTTGTTGCTCTTTGCAGGGGATCTAAAGAACGTAATCAGGAAGTCAGATGATGTCGTTGAGTTTCGAGACTGACGAAGTGAAGACCAGGATTTACCGTGAGCTTCTGATATCGTCGATGAGGAAGACGGGTAAAGAAGAAGAAGATGCGCTTTTTAGTCGCTATGAAACCTATTTAGCCAACTTTTTCATGAAAGAAGAGATGCAAAAGAAAGAGGAAGATCTCATCAAAGTGGAGGATCGTATGGGCAAGAGAGAGAAATCACATCTTCAACAAGTTGGTCTTCTGTGTAAAGGATCCCGCTAGATTGAGGGGTTATGAGAGATACTCCAAAAGATGTGCAGCAGAGAGAGAAGAAACATCAAAGAAGCCAAGACTCACCGACACTGAGATTGAAAAGCTCTGTAAACCAACTAACAAGAAGAAAGAGAAGGCAAAGAAGAAGAAGAAAGAGAAGGCGAAGAAGGAAGATTTTATGGTGACAGTTGCTTATGCTGAAGCTGAATAGACCGATATTGATGAGGTGGTGACAGGAATCTCTGAAGAGACGAAGAAGAAAGAATTGGTGGCTACAGAGAAGGTATACACTGAAACTAAAGGTATACCTTCTCTGTAGCCACCAATTCTTTCTTCTTCGTTTCTACACTGAAACTGAAGGTATACCTTATAAATAAGAATATTATATAATAAATAAATTTGAATTATTGGATGAAGATAAAAATAAAATAAATCTGCACAATATTCTCACCCAATCAATTTGCGCCATGTGACAAAACTAGCATGCATAGAATTTTATTAACATGTTAAAATTTCCTAATGGATGTTGAATTCAATATCTCAACACCTTCATTGCATGTATTCTAACAGTTGAAACTCAATTTCAACATTCCAATAGTGAGTGATCTGAAAGACAGGAAACTAAAATGTGAATCGAAAGTGAGTTTCCTTGATAAGGTTTGGTAGTTGATTAGGTTTGGTATTTATAAAGATTAATAAACTTGTATGTGTGTTCACTTTCCTTTTTACATATTTTTATTTCCGTTTTCACCTCTTTTAATTTTTAACGGTCACTAAATTACGTTTATTGGTTGACATATATTTTAAGGATCTTGTAAGTCTAAACTAGATTATATAGTGTTATTGTATATATAATTTTTAAATATATATCATCAGAATCGTGTTTTATTGGTCTTGATTATCTATAAATTCTAATTTAAATTAGGTTATTCAATTATACAAATTTAATAATTTATTTGATTTCATATTGGATTTGAATAGATTTGTATAGATTTTTTTGTAAAAAAAATACAAAAACTCAAATCTAAGGAAAGCTTGGATTTATAAACACTAATTAAAATTTATAGGTTAGATTAATTTGAAAATCTATATATTTTATTTGGATTTGTAAATGCTATATGAATTTCTAAATTTATAACAGTCATTTAGTGTTCTATTATATTTCCCTTTTTCCGTGCTGGTCAAGTATCTCAGGTTCATTAGTTTTCTTTTTTCTTGATTGTGCCGGTTAGGACGTGGATCACTATTAGGGGTAGGCAAAAAAATCAAACTGAACCGAACCGA